>NC_140075.1:66686952-66856952 GCF_964194135.1 Talpa europaea | reverse complement strand
ACACTTCCACGGATGGATAATTTCACTCAGTTTGGAAAATTCCTTGCTTAACGTCCTGCTCAGGTGGCATGCTTTTATGCAAATTGGAAACTTCTTATAGATCTGAGTTTATATCATTTCTTTAAATTATTCAAAAATAACAGCAGGTAGGGCCTCCCCGGTGGTGCAGCGGTTGAGCGCTGGGTTGTGAAGCTGCCCGCGGCCTCTGCCGCGCCGGTTCGATCCCCGGCTGCTCCCCGGCCACCAGAGGAGGGTCCCACATGGCGCGCAGACCTCTCCTGCCGCCCGCTGCTCCCCTCAGCAGTGTACTTCGGTCCTTCTGCCTGCTCTGCTCCCCGCTCTGGCTCTGGTGAATTCTCTCACCCTCCCGTGCTTCTGACTGTACCCAGTGCATGTATAAACAAAAAACAAACAAACAAACAAATAAATAATAAATAAATAAAAACATGCCTCTATAAAAAAATAAAAAAAAAAGTTTTAAAAATAACAGCAGGTAGTCTGAGCTTTGAATTCCTGGGTCCTCCAAGTCTAGTTGTGAATTTGAGCAAGGAATTTACCCTATGACTCAGTTTCTTCATCTGTATACTTATAGTAATAAGAGCATTAGCCTCATTAGGCTATTTTGAGGATAAAATGAGTTATTTCATATAAAAAGACTGGCATATAAATGCTCAAAAAATCTTTGCTTTTGGTCTTGCTATTAACAGCTAGCTTACAGATATCCTCACATGCATTGTAAACATCCACATGTTGAGTGAGTCACTGGTATAGACATCTGAGTTTTCCAGTGCTTGATATAATGTCTATATCACAAAATCATGGGGAATTATATAAGGTAGATGAGAACCTTATCCAACAAGTTGGCTCTGCTGGAGTACAGATTATTTGTTATAACCCAATTTTAGGAGACTTTTCCATATTTTTTGCATTATTCCAAATGCCATCTTCCAAAGAAGGCATTCATTTAAATTTCAGACTAAATTCCTTTCACTATTTAATTGGAATGAAGACTTAACCAGATCATCCCTCTAATCCAATCACTCTTATCCCTGAATATTTGTTATAGTAGTATTATATGCTCTCCTGTTGTCCAATATTTTCTTGTTTTTGAGGTCCTTAAGCACCTATAAATAAGAGAAATGTTTCTGTTAAAATATCCCATTTCCTAGCTTCCTGGTTTTAAAGACTTTTTTTTCTCTGTTCTACATCAGCATGCTTTACTGTATGCAGTTCAAAATAGTTTTGACCTTTATGGCTGTGCTACCACACTATAAACTCGTATAATAATATTGAACTTGGATCTAGCACTCTATGTTTTCAAAGCATTTTACGATTATTGATTGGTTATTTCACACAATATCCAAGCAAAGCAGCCTGGATAGGTCTGGGCAATGCTAATTTTATTGATGAGGAAACTGACAAGAGACCCTACCTCTTTGTCCAGCCATCAGCAGCTTACTGGCAGAAAGCACAGTGATGTGTCAAGTGGGATTGCATTCCACTGACTTAGTTATTTATCAAGAAGGCATCATTGACTATGAACTTTTTATATTTGAGGAAGCCCATGGAGATAAAATTGTGCATCTTGGGGTCACGTAATCTAGGTTCAAGCTCTGGCTATATCATTTCTTCAATGGGTCACCTTGTAACAGGTCACTTAAACTCTCCATGCCTCATTTCCTAAAGTGTAAAATGAAACTAGTCATCTCATGCTGTGATTGAGAGAATAAACAGAAAAGTAATATCCTCAGAGAAGGTAAATACTTTTAAAATACTAGTTAATTATTTTTATATGTTGCCATTTAGTTTTGTTCTCTTTTAACTTCTTCTGTAAACTAACTGATGCTGGAGTGTAGTGCTTTTTTAGAGCTATGCTCAATTAATTTCCCCAAACTAAAACTCAATGTTATGTTTTCCCTAACTGCTCCCCCACACTCTTCATTTGCTTATTGATTGGTTGATTGATCAATTGTCAGAAAACACACATTATTAAGTTCTCTGTAAGATGGACATGCTCATGGTATACAAGACAAAATAGTAACATTAAAGATCACTGATTGCAGGTCACAATAATGAGTATAATAATAATGAAAAAGTTTGAAATATTGTGAGAGTTACCAAAATGCAAACACAAAGACATAAAGTTAGCACATGTTGAAAAAAAGTACTGATAGACTTACTCCACACAGGGTTGCCACGCACCTTCAATTAGTAAAAAATGCAATGTCTGTGGAGTAGAAATAAAGTGAAGTACAATGAAATGAGATGTGCTAAAATGTTTCCAGCAGTGATCTAGAGAAGTGGGGATGATGGATGATTAGGTAAGAGTCAGACCAATAGGGAAGGGACCTTTTAGGATTGTGCAAATTACAGATCCATTTCACAGATAAAACAAAAATGAAGCAGGCCATGCTTATCCAGCCAGGCCCACATCCATCTGACACTTTATGAGGCTTTGGGACGTCAGACCCAAAGTAAGCTGAGCTGAAGTTTAAGAAGCTGGTTTTCTCCCCTGGTGGTGCAGCGGTTGAGCGCTGGGCTGCAAAGCTGCCCAGGGCCAGTTCAATCCCTGGCCCCCCGCGAGGGTCCCACATGGCACGCAGACCTCTCCTACCTCCCTCTGCTCCCCTCAGCAGTGTATTTCTTCATCAGTCTGCCTGTTCTGTTCCCCGGTCTGGCTTTGGTGAATTCTCTCACCCTCCCGCGCTTCTGACTGTATCCAGTGCTTGTATAAATAAATAAATAAATGAATGAATCTTTAAAAAAAAAAAAGATATACAATGTGTTTTTGATATTTATAAACGGAAAAATGACTACCAACTTAGTATTAACTACCAGCTCTATCTTGTCACAGAGGTTACATCATGAAATTTCTTTTGTGGGGTGACAACATTTTAAGATCGAATGTCTTAGCAACATTCAAATATGTGATAAGAATATTATTAACTATAATTTCTATGCTGTACATATATCCCCAAATTAATCTTATAACTGGAAGTTTATAGCCTTGACCATTAGCTTCCCATTTCTCCCATAATCAATGCCTGATAACTGCAGTCCTATATTATTATTTTTATTTTTTATTAATTTCCAGTTTAAATTTCTGTGTAATTTTGCAGTTACGTTTTTACTCCTCCGTGTGTGCACATTCATCAGTCACCCTCCACCAAACCTCCCAGCCAAAGCTCTATTTATTTTCTTCCTTCCTGCCCTCCTTGCTCCCTCTGATAACTAGTATATTTTTCATTAAGTCTAAGATTTTTTTTTCAGTGCTTTGATAGGTTATAGTTTTTGGTTATTTATATTCCATAGATAAGTGAAACCATCATATATATGTCCTTTACTTTTTGGTTTATATTACTTAGCATAACCACCTCAAGATCTATCCATTTTGCCCTAAAAGGTACTATTTCACCTTTTTAAGCTAAACAGTATTCTGAGTATATATCCCACAATTTCTTTATCCAATCATATGTGATGGGGAACTTATATTGGTTCCATGACTTGGCAGTTGTGGACAGTGCTGCTATGAACATAGATGTGCATAAATATTTTTGTATAGTATTTGAATATTCTTTGAGTAAATACTTAGAAGAGGTATTGCTGGCTCAGATGGGATTTCCATTTTTATTTTTTTAAGGCCTCCATACTGTTTTCCATAAGGAGTATTACCAATTACAATCCTACCAACAGAGGAGGAGTGTTCTGTTTTCCCCATATCCTCATCAAAATGTGCTTTTTCCATTCTTTTTGATATTGGCCATTCTCATAGGGGTGAAGTGATATCGCATTGTGATTTTAATTTCCATTTCCCTTATAATTACTGATGTTGAACAAATTTTTATGTGCCTGTAGGCCATCTGAATGTTTTCTTTAGAAAAGTGCCTATTTAGGTCTTTTGTCCATTTTTTGATTTGGTTGTCTGTTTTTATGTGTTGAATTGTATAAATACATTATATATTTTGGAAATTAGCCCCTTGATAGATGTGTAATATGCAAATATTTTTCTCTCCGTCTTTTTGTGGTAATTTCTTTGGAGGCACAAAATATGTCATTTGATGTAATCCATTTGTTTATTTTTGCTTTTGTTTCCCTTGCCATTGGGGTTGTATGCTGAAATCCATCTTTATGGGTGATATCCAATAGTGTATCTTATGTTTTCTTTTGGCATTTTATAGTCTCAGATCTTATATCCAAATCTTTAAACCATTATTGAGTTAATTTTTGGGCTCTGAGTTAAGTATGGATTGGTTTTATTTATTACATTTTTTCATCTGGCTCTCCAAGTTCCTAACACCATTTGTTAAAGAGGCTTTCCTTTACCATTGTATGATAGCAGCCCTTACCACTGTCCATTACCTGATGCGGCAGCTCTGGAAATGCATCTCTCACGTATCCAAGTGCAGTGCAAGTCACTCTTTGGCTGAGGCCTCAGCTCTTGTACTCTGAAGTTGCTATAATTAAGCTTAGGAAATGCCCCCACAGTTTACTTCCAGCCAATGATTCAGCTCAGCATAGATAACAAAATGCTGAACTCTCTGATGGGTGATTTTGTCTCCACAATTTTCTGAAGGTCTCGCTGAACTTGCTGTATTCAAGATGCTTCTACCCAAGCACCCTCCCTTCTCTCTCTCCTTTCATGGGGTTAGACCAAACCAGTCTGGCAACTCTCCCAGCCTCTCCTGGATCCTTCTAGAGATTTCCCCACAGGTTTTTACACTGGTAAAGCTTTGAATACTTCATACCCTCCTGACATCTGCTTCTTAGAGGATATACTTGTCTTGAACTAAGATACTTGGTGTTCAGATGAAAGATGTCAGGGCAAGAACTAGCTAAGGAAAGTTTAAGATTTTTAATTGTGGAATAGTAACCAGTGAGGGTTAGAGGTCTCAAAGGAGTGGAGAGAAAGGATTTGGAGGGAACAACATTTTCTGGTTTGGGTTGATTTTATTTGTCTTCAATGAATAATATGCATAAATAACATGTGTAATGCATTAGTTATCTGTTTTCAGTTGTATTATTTTTATTGAAGTTGCATGGATTTACAACATTGCATGTGATTTAGGGATACAGATTCACACCTGTTCAGCTGTGTTACCATACCACATCCAGTACCAATCTCACGTTCCTCCAAATTGTACATTGGGCCCCCTTCCGCCTTCCCCCTTTTCTCTTCACCACTCACCCTCATTTCTGGTAGCCTTAATTCTGAAGTCAGAGTTTTGGTTTCATTTTGTCTGTTCCTTTGTTTCTTTTTATTCCACATATGAGTGAAATCATTTTATATTTGTCTTCTTATGATTTATTCCATTCAACATAACCCCCTCCAGTTCCATCCTTATTGTTTGTTACAAATGGCAAGATTTTTTTTCTTTTTATAGCTGAATAGTATTACATTGTGTATCTATACCACATCTTCTTTATACACTCATGCATTCTTGGATACTTAAGTTATGTCCATAAGTTGGCTATTGTAAATAGTACTATAATAACATAAGAGTGCATATATTTCTTCACTTTAGTGTTTTTGCATTTTTAGATAGTTACTTAGTAGCAGAATTGCTGGATCATATGGTAGATCTATTTTAGTATTTTGGGAAACCTCCACACTGGTTATCACAGGACTGGACCAATCTACACTCCTGGAGTATTCCTTTTTTTCCATACCCTCCTCAACATTTGATATTTCAGGCCTTTTTCATAAGGGGCATTGTCATGGGTGTGAGGTGGTATGTCACTGTGAAAATGGCCATCTTACCCAAAGCAGCACACAGAATTAATGCAATCTCTATCAAAGTTTTGATCACATTCTTCAAAGAAATAGAGCAAACACTAAGGTAATTTATATAGAATCTCAAAAGACCCTGAACACCCAAAGCAATCCTAACAAAAATGAATGGCGATATCACAAACCCAGACTTCAAACTATACTACCAAGCTGTAGTAATCAAAAATCTATAGTAGTGGAATAAAAATAAACATATAGAAAAATGGAACAGAACTGAGACCCCAGAAATAAACCTACACTTCTATAGACAATTTACAATAAAGGAGCCAAGAGTATATATTGGAGAAAGAAAAGTTTTTTCAAAAACTGGTGTTGCGAAAACAAGATAGCCACATGTACATCTATGAAACTAGACCACTCTTTCATACCACACACAAAAATTAACTCAGATTGGGTTAAAAACTTGAATGTAAGATCTAAACCCCTAAAATACATAAAAGAATATAGGTAAAATTCTCCACTGCATTGGCTGCAGGGATGCCTTTGGGGACTCAACTAAAATAGCAAAGGGGAAAAAAAAAGACATAAACAAATAGGACTACATCAAACTAAAAGTTTCTGCACAATGGAAGAAACTGCCATTAAAATAAAGAGTCAGAGAAAACAGTTCTATATCTATAAAGCATTTACACAATTCTACAAGAAAACAAATAACCAAATTACAAAATGCACAGAAGATCTGAACAGTTATCTTTCCGAATGAACTAATGACCAATAGACAGATGGAAAATTCTTGATCATCACCAATCATCAGGGAAAGTCAAATAAAACTCTCAAAATCTAAAAGATTTTACTTTCCTTAAAAAAGAAACTGGCCAGTGTATCTCTGTTTCTGCTGTCACTTTAAGCCAACCTCTACTCTCTCAACACTGTTCTTGCATGATTGGGGAATCTGTCCTTATTCTCCTATGTCCCACTTATAGTGTGGGCATTCCTTCCTTATAAACTGCAATGAGAGTAGAGAATCATTCATTCATCCCCAATTTATTTGATGGGCCCCTTGTTTGGCTAGGGGTTACTCTTTGTGCAAGTACTATAGTATTGCACAGGTCACATGAAATTGTGTGTTTCCTAGAGGTTTTGATCTACTTGTATCACTTGAACAAAGAGCACATGGCGGAATTTCAGTTTTTTCGAAAGTTTCTTATCTCTGGCACTTGAAGCACTTGGATAGAAAAAAATACTGGAATTTCTGCCTGAGAAATGCTAAAGCATAGTCTAGGCCTAGGGCATGATGTTGATACCAGAACAATGCCTGTAGATATATATTTCTTCCATAGACATATTATCCAATTTGATTAAGATTAATCATGATGAGTTTATGTTGTAAAGTCAAGTGAATTTTATGAATGGGATAAAATGGTCACTGAATAGCAGATGCAAATTTAATTACTGATAATTCATAAGATTATTTAAGATTATTACTAACAGTGATCTCTCATAAACACAATAATGTATCTGTTTTTCCTCATTAAGATATATCTTTTGTAATGTTTTAATGTCAGTTATAGCTTGGCATAAATTTTCTCTTTCTCTCTCGCTAAACATACAAACATAGAGCACTTTTGCCAGTGTCTACAGACTACCTTAATCTTTGCATTAGTTCCAATTTCTTATCATTAAATACATTCATTTCTCTAGATCCAGATCAAAAGCTCATCTTGAATTCTTGGAAGACTGTACTTTTTTTTTGGATTTGAAAGTGAGTGGCTAGAAGTTTGAATAATAAGTATCTTCATTAGTTAATGAGCATATATTGATAAAGTGATTCATTCTAGGGGAATGTTTATATTACTTTATTGTTATAATTATACTATTATTCTTTTCAGTCCCTCCTATGTTAACTATTATCATCAACATTTTGTGTAAATTATCTTTCTTTTTACAGTAATGATGAGGTAAACATTCCTATTAATATCATTTTATAAAGAAGGAAGTTAAGGTTATGCATCTTTAGGTAGTACAAAGATTATTTGTCTCCAGATTTAACATTATAGTCTCTATCTTTTTTTAAAGATTTATTAATTTTTCTACAAGAACCGGGGTACAGGTCAGATACCCAGGAGTGTGAGAGGATTCACCAGAGACAGAATGGGGAACAGAACAGGCAGGCTGAGTGAAATACACTGCTGAGAGGAGCAGCAGGCGAGGCAGGAGAGGTCTGCCATGCCATGTGGGATTCTTGCCAGCTGGCCAGGATCGAACCTGCGCTGCAGAGGCTGCAGACAGCTTCACAGTGCAGTGCTCAACCTCCTGCGCCACCAAGGAGGCCCTATAGTCTCTATTTTTAATCACAATACCAGATAGCCTCTCAATGATATTAACTTAGAAAAATATCAGATTTTTTGCTCAGAAGAATGTATAACAACAATAGCTTTAAGACTTCTCTGGTTCATTCAGAAAGACTTTGTTTTGTTTTGTATACAGCATAACTGAAATTAGAATTTATGATTCCTGGTATTCAAAATTGCGAACAACCCTACAAATATTATGTAGGCAATACATAAATGAATTGGAGTGCAGTCATAACTGACAAATTTTAAATGTAATATGTATTTCAATCAAAATTCATTTGGCTAAAACTTGAGAGATGAAATTGCTTTTAGTTCCTTTAGTTATTTGATTTGAATAATAGTTAAAATAAAACTAGGGTAAGATTGAGATTGATTCTTAAATTGCATGACTCTTGATTAATCATAACTTAAAAGCAGATACAATCAAAGATGGATACGTATACTAGTAAATTATGACTGCAAAGATCCTGCAATAAGGTAACTTCACCTAGAACAAAACTGTGAATATAACCAATGCTGGTAATGCTCTAAGAAAATGGCAGATAAGATTTGATGCAGAATACTTTATATATGCTCCAGGCAAAGTTTGATTATATTTGCTTTCATCATTTAAAAACCATGATTCATATTTATAATCTGTTACTAGACTGGTGTACTTTGGGAACAAAATATCCAAAGCTGTTGGCTTGGTCTTGACCTCAACTCTACTTTTGAGAAAATGTATGCCATCAGAGGTAAAATATGTCATTTCTCACCCTAAAGCTATGTCTGTTATACCTATCCTACCTTCCCTCTGGTCCTCATAGATAAAAATATCATTTGTTTATACAAGGCAATTCTTCTATCTGTATATTTGATCCCATCACTCCACTCCCATGAGACATCTCCAGTCTATCAATCTTGTGCATTTGAAGTTCTCCTTCAACTGCTTTATATCTTTTTGTGCACAAAGTTACATTTCTCCTGTTTAGAAGATATTTTAAATGACTAATCTATTTCCACTATAACCATAGTCTTGTTCTCCCTTCTTTTATTTACTAATCTGGGTTTCAAATAATCTAGATTTTTTTTCTTGTTAACTCCTAAATCACGTAATATTTGTACCACAACTCTCTTTCCTTATCACCCCACAATTAGCAAACTCCCTACACAGATTCATCTTATGTTTATCAAACTCAGTGGATAATTTTTAGTCCCCATCTGTCTCACCTCTAAGATTTCCAAATGGGGATCATTCTCTATTTTATTTTTTCTTCCTTTAGCATGTATGATCTCAACTCTCATGATTCTCCTCATTATCTATAGCTTGTGGAATCTTTCTCTAACTTCTAAATGCCATTCTGTAATGTTCTGTCTACTTTCTTATTTGAAATACCTTCTCTGTCTATTGGTTGAGTCTTTTAGGTTGAAGTGAATATAATAATCAGTTATATCCTAAAGTTTCCCAAATTTTTTGACCCCCAAAACTATCACAAAATTTTAGAACCACATGAAACTCAATCAGTTCTACAAGGAATCCACAACCTCCCAATTTCTATCTTCTTATTTCTACATTTCATGACACGACTCATTACTGGCTCAGCCATTAATGAATGATTCATTTTAGTTATCCCCAAACTTCATTCCACATTTCAATGAATGGTAAAATTACACATCACTTTACCTTCTTATATCTAAAGTATGTCCTACACTCTCTATCCAAATTGTTATTGGGCACTTCATATGCTTTACAACTCTTACTGGAGACTTTGAATTATAAACTTGCAAAGTTTACCTACATCATCACCTATTATCATCCCTTCAATACTATCATTGACAATGATGTCAAGACAATCTGACCAAAACTATGCTACTTATAGGTTAATTTTTTTTCAACAGTCCCTTAGTAACAAAATAATATAAGTGAAATTCCTTGGTAATTGATGAGAGAGAATCTGATAAGCCAGGAATTTGGAATCTATTTCGAGAGAGGAGATATTGTGGACTAACTTTTAAATACTGTGGTGATCTAGACTGCATGAGCAATGTGACGAATGCATTGGTGGAATACAGAACTCCTTCTGCGAAAGAAAAAAGCACAAGAACCTGAAGATCAGACTCAAGAAGAATTAATGAAACAGAAGGTGGTGACTAGCCCCAAAACACCCAAGCTGACTGGGTAGAGAAAGCCTTGCTTTCTAGAGATCTTACTCACATATAATGTAGATGATTTTTCTTTTAAGTAGCCTTCTTTGTTGAAACCTATCTTGGAATTGCTTTCTTATAAGAACCATTGCCTGGCAAGAACAATAAAAACCTCATATTTTACCTTTTAGAACAGATAATCCAGAAATTGTGAGCAAAAGCTATCTATAGTATTCTTAACAATGTGGACTGGAGCAGCATATGGTCCAGGAAAAAAAAAGATGCATGAATGTTAAAAATTGCACTAGTCATAAGAAGTCATTTGGCAAGTTAATCAGTTCATAACACAATTGCAAAAAAAAAAAATAATAGTAATGAGATGATATATAAGTGAAAGGCCCTGAATAAGCATGGTATTTGTTTCAAGACAATGCACTAAGGTCATGACATATAACTAATCAGAGTCTGGCAAAAAATGTTTTAACTTATTATATTCAAAATGATTCTATGTCTTGATTATCTATTTTCACAGCTCATAGCATAATAGCAGTAGATCACTAGAGGGAAAAACTCTGAGGCAGGTTGCAGCAAGAAGTGACATTAGAGAACAAAGGCTAGCATAGAAAACTAATTAGGCATTGGAACTTGAGCATCATAAACGGGATATTAATGAAGAGGCAAACAGCCTCAGTGATAGCCTTGGGGGCCTTGTGTCTTTGAAAGTAGAGTTTCCAATGTAGTATCACAGAATAAGCAATGGATTAAAGTTAGCAAGGTCACTGTCAGGCTCTAACTTCATCACTATCAGTGAGGTCTTGAGTCTTCACATCTAATCTTTCAGTCCTTGATTTTCCATCTATAGAGTGTAAGAATAGACTGAATACTGAGCACATTTTAGCTTCATATTATGTACATGACATAAAAAACACATTTTGTGAAAAGTGACATTTTATTTCATCATCAAAATTATTCCTGATCACCTATCATATTTTAAATAGCTATTTAAATAAGTCTGCCATCCTTTTCTCTTTCTTAATGGGAGAACCGTATGTAATTTAATTCAGCCCCTTAATTTTAAATATTAACTATTTTTAATTGGCTCAAATTTTGGTATATACTGACCCTGTCTCTCCAAATGTCAATACCAACTGCCAACTTAATATTTCACTTGGAAAATACACTCAAATTTAACTTTACTCAATCAGGGCACTTTTGTATCAACATTTTTTCCTCTTATCTTCCCAATTCATTCAATGGCAAGATCATACTTCATTGTTCAAATTAATAATCTTGGTTTTATTCTTGATCTTGCTGTTAACCACATACTCAATATATAACCCACTAGCCAGTATTATTAGCTACACCTTCAAAAGTTATGTTCAGTCATTCAACCTCTGTCCATTTCCTCTGTTATTACCCTAGCCCAAGCCAGCGTCATATTTTACAAGCACTGCTACAACAGCCTCCTAAATCTTAGGCTGTCCCCATCCCGTCCTTTCAGATTTAGCAAGTAGTATGAGTCTTTCAAAACCAGAAATTAAATCATGTCATACTCCTGCCTAACTTCAGTTTTCCAATAATACCTTAAAAAAATCTCTCTCTCTCTTTTTTTTAATCTGACCTCTAAGGCTCTATATAACCTGGCTTTTGCCTTTCTCCACAACTTCATTTCCTCACCTCTGGTTATGCTCCATTCACACTGACCTTTCTCTTCTTTAAACACATATAACCCATGTATCATTTTGATTGACCAGCCTGAATATGATTTTCACCCCTTTGGAGGTGAGATAAAGCTAAGTGATTGACAGAGCCACCACAATCAAATGGAATATGAGAAATAGTTAAGTCACATATTCAATAAACCACATATCCATTACAGTACTAACCTGTTGGATGTCTTAATCTACAGAACTCGCACCACCAAATATTACTTAAATGTTCAAGTGGAATGGAGCTAATAAAAAATTACATGGCTAAAATTACATTTTGATTCAAAATCAATAGATATAGGCACAGTGAATATAAATTCCTGATAGGAACTTAAGTAGGTTAATATGGTACTGTGGAATTAGACTTGTCCAAGAATCATCTAATCATTGCTGACCAGTAAAACATGTGTGCTTTTAGATTAATCACTGTGAAAATGTGCGTGGATCACAGTCCTGTAGTTTTGAAACACAAGATGAAGTGTCAGGGTTGTTTATAGCACTTGAGCTTTCAAAATCCTTTCGATGGCTATTTCAAGGGACTTAACTACTTGTGCCTTGACTTTTATTATTTTCTTATTAATCTTTTTATGATTCATATATCTTTCTCTAAAGGATTCGATATCCCTAAATTTGACCAACAAGATTATTTTCTTTAAATGAAAATTGCAACAAATCTTCCTTTTCATAGAAAGCCACAGTCATGTCCTGAATTTCAAACATTTGATATCCAAGTATGTAATAAATAGGAAAAGCTACTAATGAAAAGTGTTATTTTTAAATGATAAATTCAAAGATCAAAATAAAATGATTATTCATTGTACTATACAAATAGCCGATCGTTGTACCAAAAAAATCCTTTCATCTTCACAACTAAATTGACTAAAAAGGCATGGTTTCCTAGCAACATTCATTGTGTTTATGACCTTTCCTCCAATCTGAGCACACAGATGTGATTCTGAAGCTAATAAATATACATCATCCAACCTAGACTATTCCAGTTTCTCCTGAACAGGTTGAGAGAAATAGCTAACCAAAGATGAGAGTTAAGAAAATAAACATATCTTCAAAATAGTACTGAACATTTTGATATGGATGAGTACAATTCCAAGGTTAATAAATCAAAGTATAATCAATTAGTATTTTATTATGGCATTCTGACATACAATTAGAGCATAATATTTTTTTTGTCCAAGTAATGATGTAGTAGAGGGATACCAGATATCAGAAAAATACCCATATTCCATTCACAAATATACGCATCTATAATCTTAGGCTATAAATGATTTGCATTCTTTAAGAATCAACATGTTTATACACCATTAGATTTGGAAAATGCTGATAAAACAATATGCTAAATGTGTTGTAAGCATTATTCTAAGAAAATTTTATCAAAATACAACACACAGCTTTCTAGTGGCAAAATTTTGAAGTAATACCTCTCATCTCTATATACATATATATGATATCTGCAGGGTCTTATTACCTGCTTCTTCTGTAAAAAAATCAGAGATGGCAAGACATCAAGAAAAATTACTCCCATCTTTGTAAATTTGCTATATGTCAATTTCTATGGATCAAACACTCCAACCAAACTACAGTAGACACAAGTCAAGAAGCACTGTACAATCTTTTGAAGAGAAAAGGGCCTTCTCTGCTGGCTAATTCACCAAGAGCAGGAATTAAATGACTTTGAGCCATTGGTGCATTTTCTTCAGCATTATCTAGTGAATCCCTCCAAATTCATATGTTTTGTATATCTTCACCACAGATGCAGGGTTTAGTGAGTTTTGCTTATGCAAAATGAAAATAATTATAGGGAAGCTTTTAAGCCAGATGTTGGAAATCGCTAGAGACGTGTTTGGGTCAGCATGTTTGACAGAGTTTACACAAGTGGCTACTCTAACTGGCAATTGACTGCCCAGTGGACAATTAGTAATATATCTTCCTTGTTTGTTAAGTATATATTTATTTCATTTTAAATAATTATGTCTGAGGTTAAGATGGCAATAAAAGTGATAAATTATCTACCTTAAATCTCTTAATAGATAGGATGAGTACAGTTTAGCCAAAACAGTAACCATCTGAAAAAGAATTACTTTATTTATTCTGACATTCATATAAGATTTGTTTTGTTTACAAGTCAAAAGAATGATTTTTCTAACTGCCAAATCTTTAATCTCAACTTAAGAGTTAAAATTCCAGCTGTGTTCTTTATAACTCTCATTTTCATTGTCAACAGTAATGAAAAGTCTACAGTGAGGACACAGCTGAGAGTTGTTTTCTTTTCTTTCCTTCTTTATTTTTTTCTTTTGGTATTTTTATTATGATCAACTTGGAGTCAGCTCATTTTTTTAATGAGAAAGCCCTTGGTTAATAGGTGAATATATTTTTCTTAGACTTATTTATCTAATTTACAGTTATCAAAGTCACCCTAGAATTAAAGGTTGGAAATTTAAGGACATACTCAGACAATTGACTCTTCTGGTTCGCTGTATTGGTCACTCACAAATAAACTTCAATGAAATTTGCTATTATTAATGATCTGAAAATCTTTTGTACTTTTCAGGCCATAAATACCTTGTAGTTGGAATGATTAATTAACCTGTTTTATTAAGAAAACCACAGGACTGATTACTTGGCTCCCTAGTTTCTTAGTCCTATGTTCATGGTGCTCAGCTGCCATACACAGTCTTTCCTTTCCCACCTCAATGAGCTCACTTCTCCCTGCCAACTGCCGCCCTACAGCATTCATCCTAAAAGGAAGAACAAAGCTCAGTAGAGCTCCCACCCAGAACTAAAGAATCCTTAATTTGAGGCTAACTTATGTTCTTGTCTGGGTCAGTCTTTTCATTGTAATCTGAAGAGTTGAACAACATAATTTTCTAAATTATTTCTAGTTCACAATTACTACACTCTTAGAATAAAATGAAGTTCATCATCTTCATGATGAATAATGTACCATCTCAGTAAGCTTACTGAGGTTTCTTCTGAAGCTTTATTCCTTTCTTTTCTCTTACCAATTTATGCAGAGGATTTCATATTCTAACTCTTTGCCGCTCCAATGTTATAATGTCCATGAAAACATTTTCCATGAAGTCTACACACCTGACATATTTCACTTTTCACCTCTTCAGACCATATGAACGGCATTATTGTATAATGGAAAAAGAAGCTTTTGAAGAAAAACAAAACGAAAATAGACAATCAAATTCCAACTCTTTCACTTTTTGGGAACTCAACTAAATGACTTAAACACTCCAAGAGTCAGATATTGCATCTGTAAATGGAGATATCATGGAGTTGGGAAGATTAGATAAGATGCATATGTAACTATGTAACAACAAGTATCCTTTAGTAAATGGTATTCATTATTATTTTTAAATAATAACATTATTAATAACTTTATTATTTTTCCTTTCCCCCAGTTTCTTCAGCTGGAAAAAAATACTTAATCTTTAAGATTTACCACCTACTCAGAGATATTTCCTGACTTCTTACTTAGTTAATGGAATTCTTATTTTCCCTTTGCACTTTTTAAAAATCAGATGCAGGTTTTTTTTTTTTTTTTTTTTTTTACGCAGAGTTCAAGTTTATCTGTCTTACATTTAGGCCTTACATGTTCTGATGTTAGGTTGAACATTAACATTTTTGTAGCTTGCTTAGCTCTCAGCCTTGAACATAGGAGTGACTCAATCAGTATGTAAATGTTTGATTAAATAAACCATTAATGAATAAAGTAAAAAATATAATATCTATGTCTCCCTCTACTTGTTCTTTTTGGAGCAACTTAACTGCTACAAAAAGCTACAAGTCCATTCTTAAACATGGACTTAATCTACCCCAATAAATGGAGATTAATGGAGGTACAGTTAAAAAAAATTTGCCTCAGGCCCATGAACTTCAGTTCCAGTGTTGAAGTAGCTATACCTGACAGCTAAGAACTGGACTAACATTTTGTGCTGCTAACCTGCATTATACTGCAGTGCTTCTGTGTTGGAAGGAAGCTCTGTTTGATTTTCTCTTCTAACTAGATCTGTAGTCCTAGCTACCCTAGATTCCCAAACCACCGTCTAGGTCCCATCTGCCTGGAGACATTTTTGTATGCTGCCAATGCTGGAATTTCTAACCCCAAACTCTTTTTTGGGGGGTGTCCTACCATAAACACAACTATTTAACTGGCTTGCAAGCTAGGCATTTTACCAGCTCCTAGAATTTACTTTACTTTCAGTTACCTATTACAGTTCAATGAATATATCTGGCGGCCATTCTGGAGTTTCACTGATTCTCCACCTGGATTTTCTTTTGCCTCTCCTCATTTAGTTATTCCTGCATTTTGAAATGCTTTTCTCAGGCAGGTCACACTTTTCTTTCTTTATTCCTCTTTTAGTTCCAATCTTTTTTTTTAATATATTTTTTAAATGAAGTAACATTGGTTTACAGCAATGTATATGATTCAGAAATATAGGATTACATCCCGAAAGATGTATGTCCTCATACCACACCCACCACTAAGGGACTCTTAGTCCATAGTCCATAGGGTGCCAGCATACATCCCCTTGCTCTCAGGTAGCACCAAGTTTATAGTCAGATTTCTAATTATCATTGAGCTATTGTTGATTTGGCTTTGTCTGAGCCTTTGTTTTGTTTTACTATGTTCCACATATAAATGAAACCATCTGTAGTTGTCTTTTTCCTTCTGACTTATTTCATTTAGCATTATCCCCTCCAGTTCCTGCCATGTTGTTGCAAATAGCAAGAGTTCCTCATATTTTTTAATAACTGAGTAGTATTTCATTGTGTGTTTATACCATAGCTTCTTTTTTTTTTTAAGACTTTTTTTTTTAAGATTTATTTATTTATACAAGAAACAGGATACAGGCCAGAGGCACTGGAGGGTTAGAGGATTCACCAGAGACAGAGCCGGGAACAGAACAGGCAGACTGACGAAACACACTGCTGAGGGGAGCAGCAGGCGAGACAGGAGAAGTCTTCCGTGCCATGTGGGATTCTCGCCGGCCAGCGGGGATCGAACCCGCGCTGCAGAGGCTGTGGACAGCCTCACAGTGCAGCGCTCAACCACCTGCGCCACCGGGGAGGCCCAATACCATAGCTTCTTAATCCACTTGTGTATTCTTGGGCAATTTAGATTGTTTACATAATTTGACCATTGTAGATAGTGCTGCAGTACACTTAGGGGCACATACATTTCTTCAAATTTGTGTGTTTTTCATTCTTTAGGTAGATAATTAGGAGCAGAATTGCTGCATCATAGGGCAAGCCTATTTGTAATATTTTGAGAAAATGCCATACTGTTTTTCACAGGGCTGGAATAATTTACATTACCACCAACAGTGTGGGAAATTTCCTTGTTTCTCCACATCCTTGCCAACTCTTCTTTCTCGTCTTTCTGATGTGGCTTCTTTTCACAGATGTGTGTCATATCTCACTGTGGTTTTTGATTAGCATTTCCCTGATGACAAGTGATGATGACCATTTTTTCTTGTGCCTTTTGGTCATCTATATATCTTCCTTGGAGAAAAGTCTATTTAGGTTGTCTGCCTAATTTTTGATTGGGTTGTTTTATTTTTGCTGAATTGTATGAGTTTTTTGGTAGATTTTGGATAACAGCCCCTTGTCAGATGGTAGTATGCAGATATTTTCTCCCATTCAGCAGGGTGTCTTTTTCTTTTAGATATGGCTCATTCACTGTGCAGCAGCTTTTTAGTTTGATGTAGTTCCATTTTATTATATTCTCTTTTCTTGCTATTGGAGATGAATCCAACCACAAAAATATCACTAAAACCAGTGCCATGAAGTGTTTTACCCATGTTTTCTTCTATGTGTTTTATTGCTTCAGGTCTTTCAGCCAAGAATTTTATACATTTTGAATTAATTTTTGTACGTGATATGATATGATGGTCCAGTATCATTCTTTTGAGTGTGGCACTATCATTTACGAAGAGACTCCTTTCTCCAAGGCATATTTGTGGCTCTTTTGTCATAGATTAACTGCCTATATAACTGTGGGTTTATTTCTGGGTTCTCAGTTCTATTTTATTGGTCCATGTGTCTGTTTTCATTCCAATATTAAACTGTTTCTATTTGAAGTTTGGGAGTTTGAGACTGTTGTTTTGCTTTTTTTGCTTTTTTTGTTTTGTTTTGTTTTGTTTTGTTTTGGTCATACTTGCTTTGGCTATTCAGGTCTTTTATGGTTCTATATAAATTTCAGTAATGCTAATTCTATTTTTCTGAAAAAATACCAGTAAAACTTTGAGAGGGATTGAATTGAATCTTTATATTGCTTTGAGTAAGATAGCTATCTTAACAATGTTAATTCTTCCAACCTGTGAGCAGAGATATCTTTCCATTTCATTGTGTCTTCTATTTATTTTAATGATGTCTTATAGTTTTCACTGTTTAAGTACTTTGTTGACCTATAGACATATAATTCTTTTTAATGTGATGGTTAATAGGATTTTGTTTTTTATTTCTTTCATTCTAGCTCATTGTTTGTATAAAGGAATACAACTTATTTTTTTTTAATTGATTTCATAACCTGCCATTTTTCTGTATTGATCTATTGTTTTGATTAGAGGAGTCTTCAGGATTTTCTCCAAATGTTATCATGCCAGCTACAAATAGTGCTAGCTTTACTTCTTATTTTCTACTGTGGGGTCCTTTTATATTTCCCTGCTCAATTGCTTTAGCTAGCTAGGACTTCTAATACTATTTTCAATAGTCAAGATCTTGTACCAGATTTTAGAGGAAACACTTTGGCTTTTCATCATTATGATGTTAGCTGTGGGTTTGTCATATATAGCCTTTATTGTGTTGAGGTATAGTCTATCTACCCTCATTTTTTTTTAAACTGGGAATAATATTCTTATCTTTTTTTTTTAAAAGAGTTATTTATTTATACAAGAACCAGGGTACAGGCCAGATGTGGGAGGGTGAGAGGATTCACCAGAGACAGAGCGGGCAACAGAACAGGTGGACTGACTGAAATAGACTGCTGAGGGGAGCAGTGGGCGAGACAACAGCGGTCTGCCCCACCATAGGTTGCTCCGTGGCTGGTGGGGATCAAACCACTGGCACTGCAGAGGCTGCGGACAGCTTCATAGTGCTGTGCTCAACTGCCTGTGCCACCAGTGAGGCCCTTCCCCCATTTTTGAGGGCTTTTATCATAAATGGATGTTGAATATTTTCAAATGCTTTCTCTGCATCTCGATGTAACAGTATGATTTTTTTTCCTTTTTGTTAACATATTAATAAAACTCTAATACTCAGAATCAGAAACACAAATGAGAAGCTATGTAAAATATCTCAGAAATAAAGATGATCATAAGAGATTATGGGCATTTATATGCCAGTAAGTTGATAAACTAGAGTTAATGGACAAGTTCTCAGAAATAGCAAACCTTCTGAAACTGAATCAAGAAGAAATAGAAAAGCTGAACTGATCAAATACAAACACAGAAATTGAAACATTAATCAAAGGTCTTTCAAAAATTGAAGGCCCAGGACCAGATGGTTTCACGAGAAGTTCTGCCAAACCTCCAAATATAAACTAATAACTACCCTCAAACTCTTATCAAAAAAATTAAGAGGAAATACTTAAAAATATATTTTATGAGGTCAAAATTATACAGATATTAAAACCAGACAAAGATATCACAAAAATGAAATCCCCAGACCAATTTCCTTAATTATTGTAGTACAAAAATCCTCAATAAAATCTTAGAAACTAACTCAACAACACATTAAAAATATTATACACCATGACCAGGTGGCATTTATTCTAGGGATACAAGGATGGTTCAATATCTAAAAAAAATCAATGTTTTTTTCTCCAACTTAAGCCCTCTTAGTTTTGGAAAAGCTCCTGTTACTTTTATTTATTAATCAGAGAAGATGATAATCAATTCTGCTAAATATCTATTGCAATATTTAAGGTGAATTAGACATGAAAATGAGTCACTTCACTGCTATCTAGTTAATTGCCCCTGTAAGTGCCAAGGAGTTTCTTTCAGAATCCAGAGATTTCCATATTTATAGTTAATATTCTCAATTAAATTCACTTCCTTCAAGGAATAAGGATACTTACCTAAATCTTGATTACTTTCCTATTCACCTCAGAACCTCCAACTCAAGATTTACAAATTTTCTGTATCATATACTCAAGGATATTTCAGTCCTCTAGTCTAGAGGCAAGACTGAGATCAATTAGTAACTCTTACGGAGACTATATAAACAGTTTTGACATTTTCATCTAGAATAGAAGCCAGTAGAAATGATTTTCTGCTTGTTAATCTCTCATTCACCCCTGGATAAAGCCCGATTGCAACAAAACAGGTGTGGTCAGAATGTTAATAAGCAAATGTCAATTCATATATTTAAAAAGCAGATGCAGAAAATGAAAAGTACATGGTGTGATAAATGCAAACTAGGTAGGGTATGCAATAGGGTATGGAGAATAAAGATATTCTTTACAGTAAAGCTAGCAAAATAGAGATGAGATGATAGTTATGTTAGACTGTGTTGACATTTGTTTACATTCATATCACCTATCTGAAAGGGGAAATAAAGTAACAACCAATGAGTTTTGTTTTGAATGCTTATTTGTACCATTAAGAACTCCTGCCTAATGAGTATTTCACATTTTAGGACTAAATTTAAATTTATCATGCATTTGGACCATATTTACTTTACATTTGTGTTTGTGCATTTAGTTCATTACTATATAAAGCTTTCAGGACTCTTCAAAATGATTATTATTTAATGATTATTAATCTTTAAAGTGATTATTAGATTATTTACACCTTAGAAAATTTCATTTAATTATGTAAAACCAGATTGGTAAATGACTTTTTTTTTAAGTTTTTTTAAAAGCGTGGGAGGGTGAGAGAATACACCAGAGCCAGAGGGGGAACAGTGCAGGCAGACTGATGAAATACACTGCTGAGGGGAGCAGCAGCAGGTGTGGCAGGAGAGGTCTGCGCGCCACGTGGGGCCCTTGCCATGTGGCAAGGGATTTAACGGTGCTGCAGAGGCTGCAGGCAGCTTCTCAGTGAAGCGCTCAACCGATACACCACCAGGGGAGGCCCGGTAAATGACTTTTGTATGAAATATTTAGTCTCATTTAATCTTCAAGAGATAAAGAGTTTAATTAACTTTATAACATACTCAAGGCAATGTGTTTTGGCCTTAGCCCCCCAAAACTAATTAGCTTTGTTATTTATTTAAAAGAGAGTGCTTCTCCTGGTAGCACAGGCAGTTAACCACAGCGCTGTGAAGCTGTCCCCAGACTGCAGCACCAGTTCAATCCCGGGCGGCCACCGAGGGTCCCACATGGTACAGTAGACCTCTCTTGTCTCACCCACTGCTCCCCTCAGCAGTGTGTTTCGTCAGTCTGCCTGTTCTGTTTCCCGCTCTGTCTCTGGTGAATCCTCTCGCCCTCCTGCACATCTGGCCTGCCCCCTGGTTCTTGTATAGATAAATAAATAAATCTTAAAAATAAATAAATTACTGGATCATATGGAAGCTCTATGTTTAGTAGGTCAAGAAATCTCCACACAGCTCTTCATATTGGTAGGACCAGTTTGCACTCCCACCAACAGTGCAGAAGAATTCCTTTTTCTCCACAACCTGGCCAACATTTGTCGTTGCTAGTTTTTTTAATATGTGCTATTCCCAGCAATTCCACTCCTAGGTAGTTACCCAAAGGACACAGAAACATCAATTCCAAAGAACACCTGCACCCCTATGTTTATAGCAGCACTATTTATAATAGCTAAGCTTTGGAAACAACCCAAATGCCCAAAAATAGATGAATGGATAAAGAAGATGTGGTACATATACACCATGGAATATTACTCAGCATTCAAAAAAGATAAACACATGTAATTTGCAGCAACATGGATGGAGCTGGAAGGGATCATGCTCAGCGATATAAGCCAGAAAGAAAAAGAAAAATACCAATGGTCTCACTCATAGCAGGAATCTAGAAAACTTAAAAAAGAGACCAGGAAAAAGAAAACTATAAGAAAGTGAACATCAAAATCAACAAACAACTATGAACCAGAGACACTCTGTGTGGGGGCGGGGGAAGGAGGGGTTGGGGTCAAAATAAGGGGGTTGCAATTGTATGGGGAATATAAAAATAAAATTAAAATTAAAAAAAGAATTTGTAGATGGAGTAAAATTAATTAATTAATTAATTAAAAAGCTATGTTGTGGGGCTAGGATTGGGATTTTTTTCATTTTACTTTCTAGTGCTAAGCTGAAAAATCATTTAAGGGGAAGATAAATCAATATTTAAACTATAAACACATGCAATTTGCAGCAACATGGATGGAGCTGGAAGGGATCATGCTCAGCGAAATAAGCCAGAAAGAAAAAGAAAAATACCGGATGGTTTCACTCATAGCAGGAATCTAGAAAACTTAAATAAGGGACCAGGAAAATGAATAACTATAAGAAAGTGTAAATCAAAATCAACAAAAAACTATGAGCCAGAGACACTCTATGGGAGGTAGGGGGTGGGAGGGGAGGGATTGGGGTCAAAATAATGGGGTTGCAATTGTATGGGGAATATACAAATAAAATTTATTATTTAAAAAAAAGATAAAGTTTTGACTCTTCAAAGTTAGATGTAGTCAAGCATACTTTATGTATTTGTTAAGTTAAAGATTTATTTATTTATTTATTTATACAAGCACTGGGTACAGTCAGAAGTGTGGGAGGGTGAGAGAATTCACCAGAGACAGAGCAGGGAACAGAACAGGCAGAATGACGAAGTACACTGCTGAGGGGAGCAGTGGGCAGCAGGAGAGGTCTGTGTGCCATGTGGGCCCCTCACCCGGTGGCCGGGGATTGAACTGGCGCTGCAGAGGCTGCAGGCAGCTTTGCAACCCAGCGCTCAACCACTGCACCACCGGGGAGGCCCTATATTTAAGTTAGATAGGCTATAAACATCTTTTTTTTTTATAAATTTTATTGTTATATTCCCCATACAATTGCAGCCCCCCCATTCTGACCCCAATCCCTCCCCTCCCGCCCCCGCCCCCCTAAAAGTGTCTCTGGTTCATAGTTTTTTGTTGATTTTGATTTTCACTTTCTTATAGTTATTCATTTTTCTGGTCCCTTATTTAAGTTTTCTAGATTCCTGCTATGAGTGAGACCATCCGGTATTTTTCTTTTTCTTTTTGGCTTATTTCGCTGAGCATGATCCCTTCCAGCGCCATCCATGTTGCTGCAAATTGCAGGTGTTTATCTTTTTTGAATGCTGAGTAATATTCCATGGTATATATGTACCACATCTTCTTGATCCAGTCATCTATTTTTGGGCATTTGGGTTGTTTCCAAAGCTTAGCTATTGTAAACAGTGCTGCTATAAACATAGGGGTGCAGGTGTTCTTTGGAATTGATGTTTCTGTGTCCTTTGGGTAAATACCTAGGAGTGGAATTGCTGGATCATATGGAAGCTCTATGTTTAGTAGGTCCAGAAATCTCCACACAGCTTTCCACAGTGGTTGGACCAGTTTGCTCTCCCACCAACAGTGCAGAAGAGTTCCTTTTTCTCCACACCCTCGCCAGCATTTGTTGTTGCTAGTTTTTTTAATATGTGCCATTCTCACTGGTGTAAGATGGTATCTCATGGTAGTTTTGATTTGCATTTCCCTGATGGCAAGTGATGTTGAACATTTTTTCATATGCCTGTTGGCTATTTGCATTTCCTCTTCAGAGAAGTTTCTTTTTAGCTCTTCTGCCCATTTTTTGACTGGATTATTTTCTTTGTTGTTGTTGAGTCTCATCAGCTCTTTGCAGATTTTTGTGATCAGTCCTTTATCATTAGTGTTGTGTGCAAAAATGTTCTCCCAGTTGGTGGGGTTTCTCTTTGTTTTTGTTATTGTCTCTTTTGCTGTGCAGAAGCGCTTTAATTTGATGTAGTCCCAGCTGTTTATCTTTGCCTTCACTATCACTGCTTTGGGTGATGTGTCTGTAAAGATGTCTTTGATGTGCATATCCCGTAGTGTTTCGCCTATATTTCCTTCTATATATTTTATGGTTTCAGGCCTTATGTCTAGTTCTTTAATCCATTTTGAGTTGATTTTTGTGTATGGTGTGAGGTAGTGGTCAAGCTTCATTCTTTTGCATGTAGCGACCCAGTTTTCCCAGCACCATTTATTGAACAAACTTTCTTTGCTCCAATGCATAGTCTTTGCTCCTTTGTCAAAGATTAGTTGACCATAAATCTGTGGGTTTATTTCTGGATTTTCTATTCGATTCCATTGGTCTGTATGTCTGTTCTTGTTCCAATACCATGCAGTTTTGATGATTATGGCTTGTAGTATAGTTTGAAGTCTGGGAGTGTAATGCCTCCATTCCCTTCTTTTTTTTTCAGGAGAGCTTTGGCTATTCGGGGTTTTTTGTGATTCCATATGAATTTCATCAATAATTGTTCTATTTCTTTGAAGAATGACATTGAAATTTTGATTGGAATAGCATTGAATCTGTATATTGCTTTTGGAAGGATGGCCATTTTAATCATGTTTATTCTTCCAATCCACGAGCAGGGGATGTCTCTCCATTTCTTTGTGTCTTCTTCTATTTCTTTTAACAGTGTTTTATAGTTTTCTTTGTATAGGTCCTTTACCTCTTTTGTAGGCTATAAACATCTTATGTAGAAACTGTTCAACCTATTAAAGTTTATTATGTTGTTGTGTTCAATATAAATCCTTTCTAAAAGAAATTTGATTTGAGGTTACCGTTGACAAGTGAAAACTAGATCAACTCTTAACCCATTTTGGTGACAATAATAGATGAGATATTTATGATAATAGTAATACTGTGATTTCTATATCCTTTTTAATCCATGAGTTAATTCTAAACATGTTTCAAAAACAACAGGACTTGACTACAGTAGAAACTACTGACAGAAGAAAGTGTGGTTAGGGGATACAATTAAGTATTTTGTTTCTGAACAATATTGAAAAATAGTATAACTTAAGATCTTTTAAAATGCATTGAATACATTTTTAAAAGATCTTAATGTACACCCTGGTGGCGCAAGGGGTTAAGCACCGCACTATGAAGCAATCCGCAGCCTCTGCAGCATGAGTTTGATCCCCAGCTGGCCAGGGAGTAACCCACATGGTGAGGAAGAAATCTCCTGTCTCACCTGCTGCTCCTGTCAGCAGTGTATTTCAGTCAGTCTGTCTATTCTGTTCCCCGCTCTGTCTCTGGTGAATCCTCTCACCGCCCGCATCTCTGGCCTGTACCCCAGGTCTTGTATGCATAAATAAATAAATTTTTAAAAAATAAAAATAAATAAAATGCATTGAATACTTTTTATGCAGAAGTTAAAAGTTACCTTGTACTACATGATTCTATTATCCTACAGATAAAAAGAGTTTCTGTTCCTGTTTAAAATTCAATAACCATCTACTGGAAAATTATTTTAACAAAATAAAATGTGCCTAGAATCCAGTAAGGTGATTTATGCAAATGTCATGGATTTCATTGGAGACTCTGGTGATTCCTTTTAAATTTTGGGAGATTTACCTGTTACCTTTTACCTCGAAATATGTATTTAGCTCTTTAATCACTGAATGGTCAAATATCTTAAGAGTCAGATGGTCTTGGTGAGTTCCGGGTGAACCCTTAGTATAGATAAACTGCAGAAAGAAGTCTATTTAATCTTGAAATATCTTTAGATAATAACATTTCATCACTTCCATAGTAGCTGATATTAATATTTGTTCATGATACAACAGACTATGCTAGAAGATTATATGTGCCTTGGTGATAGGGGTGGTATATTAACTTACATACATCTGAAGAGGTGTGAACCTATACCTCTTATTTATATTTGAGTTATTGGTATTTTAAACAGTGTTATAAACCAATATTACCTCAATAAAAACATACAAAAAAGGAAAGAAATCTGAAATAAAAGAAATGTGTAAAACATAAAAAAAAAATCACAATTACAGCTATAGTGCCGTATTTTCACTTCTATGTTTCTTCGCATTCAAGGCTAGCTTTATTATTTCAATCAGATTCTGTATAGTTTCATTATGATTAGCTCTAAAACCTCATTTCCAGTATATATGAAACATCTCCATTTGCATGCCCCACAAACCTCCTTAATTCAATATGATCAACATTCGACAAATTATGATATGATCATATTCAACTAATATGATCAACATTCAACTACCTGCTCTTATATTAAACTTCCTAAAACAGAATTCTGATCATTTCACAATTCTGTTTACACACCTTCAAAGTCTTTCCAGGAAAGGTCACATTTGAGATTGATCTTGGAAGAGAATATTTTCTTAGAGAATATGAAGGCATGGCAGGTATTAATGTGACCTGAATTGTAAAGGAACAGTGTGTTTATGGAGTAGTATATAATGTGATGACTGGGGAGGGGGATAAGGAGGAAGAGAGAGAGAATCAGAAGCTTAAGATTTCCCTCTTGTTATTTCCTTTACCTCAATAGTTTTTATTTCCATATACGTGTGTCCAATCTAGTTTAAATATCATCTTTTTGAAGACATTTTCTCTAGTGCCACCAACTGGAAATATCATTCCTTTCTCCAAATACAATCTATAGCTGTGCCTATTCTCTACTGAGTTATAGGTATTTGAGAATAGGTTTCATGCTCATGATGGTGCCATGAGCTATCTGTAGGAAGAGTGTGAGTCAGGTTTTTTGGTTATCACTTAAAGCACCTTTTCAATCAAAATTTTAAATGCTGTCATTGCAAATGGAGCAATGAAGGACAGCCAGTCTTCTAAGAAAGAAATTAATAAGAACAAATCTACCTAAAATTGAGACTTAAAAATCTCAAAATATTTTACGCAATATTGAAGCAAGTTTTACAAAAATCTAAAGAAAAGAAACTTTTAGAAATCATACAGTTCAGTAATAAAGCTATTAAATTCTTTTCTTGAGGTTTCCACTGGTCATCGTTTATTACAGGTTGTTGAATGAACCTTTAGGGAATTAAATTTAGATTAGGAAAAAAGAAACATTTCTGAGTACTGAATTCAATCTAATGTAATAATGATAATCATTATGTGCAAAGTATGGAATTTTGTCCTTTTGCATTACTTGTCATTCCATTTGTGCTTTTGGGTTTGCTCTGTGTAATAAGTTGGTTTCAATTTTTGAATTGCTTTGTAATAGAATGTTCTTGCTGGGTTAAAATAGTCCTCTCATTATGCCACAGAGTAATTCAATGTCAGAACTGTTGATGAAGAATATGAAGCTATAACATTTTCCATACAAATTAAACCTCTGTTATCTCAGATTGTACTATCCATACTTTAGGAAATTGCACTCCAATAATTATCAACAGCATTTTCAGTCTATGCTCTACAGAAAGCACATAATCAGTTTTGTTATTTTTTTGGTTGATCCAGTCTCTCCTCCAGGTTGCATTATAGTGGGAATATAAAATAATGACTTAACCATGTGTTTTTGCCATAGGGAATAGTAAGAATAAGAGTAGATCTGATTTTAAGAGCTACTTGGCCTCATATAGTCAGTTTTACAAAGTCAAGGCTGCCAGGAATAACTAAAGGAATTCAGGATGCGAAATGTATATACCATACATATCTTAGTGCCTTTTCAAATGAGATGACGTATGAAAACACTATACCTTGTAATAGCTATTCCAATGCATTCCAAACATAAAAATAATCACCTGCGTAAATCAACAAAATTATGGTGCAGTAAACCAGCACTGTGATTTGACATCATAAGATCTAGGTCTGTGGTCAGCTCCTATGACAAGCATGTATATACTCTAGGACATGTGCATAACATTTAAGTACATTATCATATATAATATCCCAAGTTTGTTCTTACTTAGCCTCTGTTCCCCTTCACTAAGTACAACATTCTGACTTTCCATCGAGGAACGCTTCCTCTCCTATGGGAGACAAGATAAATCTAAGAAGATATGATACTTAAATATAATGTAGAATCCTGAATGGGATACTGGCAGAGAAAAAGAACATTTGGTAAAAACTAAGGAAATCTGAATCAAGTATGGATGTTAGTTAATAATAATGTATCTACTTCGTTCACTAATTGTGTCAGCTAACAACCTAATATTTTATGTTATTAATGAAGAAAACTGAGTGCAGGTTATATTGGAACACTCTGTACTATCTTCATAATTTTTCTGTAAATCTAAAAATGTTTAAATTAAAAAGTTAATTTAAAAACTCATATTTGAAAGACAAAATAAGAGTGAATAGAATAAAATGTGGGAAAATAGTTTTAAGACTCAGTCATAAAATGGCATTTAAAAAAATACCCCAAACTTAAAGCTCAAATCATGGAGTGAGAGAAAAAATATGTTTTATTAAGTTAATATTAAGACTTTCTGTTTAATGAAAGTATCTTTGGACAACATTAATACACAGAAAAGAAATGGGAAGGGTATTTGTATAGCATTTACAAAGGCTTATGTTATAATAAATACATAGTAAAGTACTACAAATCAACAAGGAACAGATGGCAGGGGTTACAGAATATCAGGCAAAAATCATGGCCAAGCAATATACATAGAAGAAAACCTCAAAATCTAATCACACTAAGAAATATTCAATCATAAATAATCAAATAAATATAAATAAAATTCCAATGTATTTTCATTTCATAGCTAATATACCAACAAATCCAGAAAGCTGGATAATGGTCCTGTTGCTGCTCATGAACTGGGGGATATCTTCAGTTGACTGCTGACATATTTTAGTCAAATGTAGAAGATGAGTATCTTCTAATTCAGACTTTTACATCTATAGAATGTATCCCAAAGAAATCACTGACATGCCCAATATACTTAGACAAATAATTACATGTCATAATTTATGTAGAATATCATAGTAGCATTATTTGCATGGGGAGGGAAGAAGTGAAGGTAACCTAGGTGTTTATCATTAGATGAGTGATAGCACTGGTGGAATTAAAATGGTATTGATGAATACAGGTAGAATAATGTGGAGAGAGCTTACAAATAGAGAGCTTAGTGAGACAAAACCAGAATGATACATTATTCTATACCAATATATAAATTAAGAGTACCTAGAAAAATACTTATTTAGAATAAACACATAAAAACTAAATAAATCAATAAAAATGAGAAAGAAATCCTGAATGTACCAATAAAAAGCTATTAGTGAAGAAATGTAATAACAAAAAATACTATCTGATATCTGTAAGGACAAGTCAATAGGAGTCATTATTTTTTTTTTTTTACCTTACACCCCTTGATTTATTTCTTTGCGTGTGTGTGTGTGTGTGTGTGTATTACCTGTGCACCATCACCATACTCCCTTGTGTTCTTCTCTCCCCTGTTTTGATCCCTCTCCCTCCCTCTGTCTTGCAGAGTGTCTCTGATTAATAGTTGCCTGTTAATTTTGTTTTTTAATTTGTTATAATTATTTTTTCCTGATCCCTTCTTTAGTTCTCCTACATTCCTCTTATAAGTGAAACTATCTGATATATTTTTCTTTCTTGCTTATTTCAGGGAGCATAATCCCTTTCAGCTCCATCCTTGTTGCTGCGAATGGCATGAGTTTATCTTTTTTTTTTTTAATAGAGGCATGTTTTTGTTTACTTATTTATTTTATTTGTTTGTTTGTTTTTGTTTATACATGCACTGGGTACAGTCAGAAGCGCGGGAGGGTGAGAGAATTCACCAGAGCCAGAGCGGGGAGCAGAACAGGCAGAAGGACCGAAGTACACTGCTGAGGGGAGCAGCGGGCGTCAGGAGAGGTCTGCACGCCATGTGGGACCCTCCTCCGGTGGCCGGGGAGCAGCCGGGGATCAAACTGGCGCCACAGAGGCCATGGGCAGCTTCGCAACCCAGTGCTCAACCGTTGCGCCACCGGGGAGGCCCTTGAGTTTATCTTTTTTGATTGCTGACTAGTATTCCACTGTGTATATATACCCCATATCTTCTTTATCCAGGCATTAATTTTTGGGCATTTGGGTTGTTTCCATATCTTACCTATTGTAAATAGTGCTACAATAAACATAGGGGTACAGCTGTCCTTTTGAATTAATGTTTTTGTGTCCTGTGGGTAGATTCCCAGGAGTGGAATTGCTGGGTCATATGATAGCTCCATTTTTATTAATTTGAGGAACCTCCACACAGCTTTCCAGAGTGGTTGGACCAGTTTGCATTCCCACCAGCAGTGTGGGAGCGTTCCTTTTTCTCCACATCCTTGCCAACATTTGTTGTTTGCTGTTTTTTTTTTTTTCAATATGTGCCATTCTTACTGGTGTAAGGTGGTATCTCATTGTGGTTTTGATTTGTATTTCCTTGATTACAAGTGATGTTGAACACTTTTTCATATACCTGTTGGTCATTTGCATTTCCTCTTTGGAGAAGTGTCTTTTTAGCACTTCTGCCCATTTTTTGACTGGATTGTTTACTTTGTTTTTGTTGAGTCATGTCAGCTATGAATATCTTTGTGATCAGTCCTTTATCATTAATACTTTGTGCAATTTTTTTTTTCCCAATCACTAGGGTGTCTCTTTGTTTTGGTTAAAGTCTTTTTTGTTGTACAGAAGCTTTTTAATTTGATGTAGTCCCAGCCGTTCGTCTTTTCCTCCACACTCCTTGCTTTCGGGAATGTGTCTTTAAAGATGTTAAAGAGATGTATTTTCTTCTATATATTTTATGGTTTCAGGTCTTATGTCCAAGTCTTTTATCCATTTTGAGTTGGTTTTTGTGCATAGTGTGAGGTCTAGCTTCATTTTTTTGCATGTAGCAGTCCAGTTTTCCCAGCATCATTTATTGAACAAACTGTCCTTCCTTGTTCCATTGCACACTCTTTGCACCTTTGTCAAAAATTAGTTGTCCATAAATATGTGGGTTTATTTTGGGTTTTCTATTCAAAGGAATCATGATTTTAAAGGAAGAGTAACCAGTTTATTGTAAGTCAAATTTAATCAATATATGGTTAATATATTTTATATTAAAATTTATACTTTAGGACTATGAGTGAAAAGTAATATAACATGGATGTTTGAATTATTCTTATCAATCATCCTTATTAAAATTAAAGATGCTAATTTGCTGGCAAGAGCTTGATTAAAGAAAGGAGACCTTATATTTTTATCCCTGAATTTTGAAATTACATACAGAACCAACAAAGTCTTAGATTCATCCAAGAATGCAAGTTGAAAATAAATGAAAAAGAAAAGTAGAGATTAAGACCAAGGTATTTAAAGGAAGTAGATGTTCAATAGCCTAATTATACAGTGAATTAACCACGCAGAAAATTCAATGTGAATAAGAAAAATCACTAATCTGATGAGCTATCCCACAAAGACACAGGAAATTAATTAGATGAATGCTTCCTTCTGGTGTTTTCTAAAAAATATTTTTCAAAAATATCATTAAGCTTCCAGTTTTAAGAATGACTCATATTGTAAGTCATGTTTTGGCAATTATTATTACTTTTAAAATGACCACTTGCATAGACAAATATTTATGTTAGACCAGCAAGAAAGAAGTTTGATGTCCTTTAATTTATTAACTACTTTTTCATATTATTTGCTAAATAATAGAACTTCTTCTAATAATTACCTTAGTACTGCTTGCTCCCTTTTTTCAACAAGGAAATATAATGTATTCTCCATCCAACTAACAGAAAACAAGCTTCCTTGGCTCCCTTGCCTTGAAGATAAAATGCAAACTCCTTAAAACAAAGACATCTTGATGTTCCAGCTAGAGCTTTCCTACTTCTTTTTGCTCACTATTTTGTACCCCATAATATTTCCCTGTGGGGAGTTCTTCTGTGCATTATAGGATTTTAACCTCTACCTAATTCAACCCAATAACATCACATCTCCCCCTCCACTCTCTTCATGCTCCTGGTGGGACAAACAAAAGCATCCCTAGTTATCTCAAATATCCCCTGGAGGGACAATATCATGCTCAGTTGAGAATCACTGCTTATAAATTTATCTACCATGATTACTTCTGTATCAGTATTCTATTGATGCCCTAACAAATTACCACAATTTAGGGGTTTAAAATAACATCAATTGATTATCTCACAGTTATGTAGACTAGAAATCCTGGATGAGTAGGCTGTTTTCTACATCTCTGATTTCACAAGGATGAAAATAATGTCTTGCCAAGTTGGGCTTTTATCTGGAGGCCCTGAGACTAGTAGGCTCTTAAGGTCATTCAAAGTTTTATCTGACTTGAGTTCCTTGCGTTTGTAGAATTGATGTCCTCTTTCCATGTTGCCTTTCGACAGACGGTTATTTTCAACTTCTAGAGGCCATCCATACTTCCTAGCTTTTGTCTTTCTTCAAAGCTAGCAGCAGATTAATTCCCTTTCATGCTTTGAATCTCTTACTTCCTCTTCTGCTTCAGTTTAGCTGAACTCTGATTCCAGCTGGAGAGTTTCTCTGTTTTTAATGACTCAAATGATTAAATTTGTCTCACCAAATAATCTAAGATAATTTCTCCATTTTCAGGAATATTATCTTAATTATATTTACAAAATCCCTTTAGGCAGCACCTAGATGAGTGCTAGACTGCATAACCAAGATAAATAAATCTTGGAGGAATATCTTTAGTGCTAAGATCAAACCAACTAAATGGCCTATCATTCTGAAAACATGTTTTCTCAAGCTTCTGACCTCTTGATTTAATGCCTTATATTCACCTGACTATTTATTTAATTTGGTGCTCAGATAGAGACTTCAGAGAGCTCATCTCTTAATCATACCATGAGGGGATGATGTATGTACATCATGCTTTCATCTGAATTTTGACACATTGCACTGATTTTTATCTACCTCACTACCACACAGTTGAAATTCAATAAATTTATGATGGATTTATAAAAGAAATATATGGAAATGAAGGTTTGCCAGAAATACAGAGCATTTAAAGAAAGATTAAGAAGATCTTGGGAAATCCAAGAATATTTTAAAAGGATCACACATCATGAACAAGTGTTTTTTAATCCAGGGAATGCAAGGATGGTTCAACATTCAAAAACTGATCAATGCAATTCACCATATCAACAAAATCAAAGATAAAAGTCATATTATCACATCAATAGAAACAGAGAAGCAGTTGACAAGATTCAACATCCATTTATGACAAAACCATCAAAAACTGGGGAAAGAAGAAACATACCTCTATGTAATAAAGTCCATATATGAAAATTTCAGTTACTATCATACTAAATGGTGAGAAAATGAAAGATTTTTCTCTAAGATAAGGTACTAGGATGTCCTTTTTCATCACTAGTATTCATCATTATATTGGAATTCTGTGCTAGAGCAGTTAGGCAAGAGAAAGACATAAAAAGTATCCAAAGTTATAAAGAAAAAGTAAGACTATGTAAGACTATCATGATTTGCAGATGATGTAGTATACATATAATACCCTAAGAATTTCACAGAAAGCCATAGGAATAATAAATCAGTATAGTAAAGTGACAACCTACAAAGTCAATATATAAACATCTGTTGTATTTCTATGTATAAAACAAACTAGATGAGAAAAAGATCAGGAAAACAGTCCCATTTGCAACCGTACCAAAAATATTAAATACCTAGGTATAAACTAATTAAATGAGATTAAGAACCTATACAATGAACACTATAAGACAGTGGTAAAAGAAACAGAAGGAAACACAAAGAAATGGAAAGATATTCCCTGCTAATGATTGGGAAAATTAATATTGTTGAAATGGTCATCTTACTCAAACCAGTAGAGAGATTCAATGCAATTCCTATCAAATTTTCAACAGAATTCTTCAACAAAATAGAACAAACTGTACTGAATTTCAAATAGAAATAGAAAAGATCCTGAGTTTCAAAGCAATCCTCACTGCAAAAAGAGGAAGAACTGAGGTATCATAGTTCAAAGCTACTAACTATGCCACAAAGCTATAGTAATTGTAACAGTATGAATATTGGAATATAAAATATACAAACAGAAGAGTGGGATAGAATTGAGAGTTCAGAAATAAACCAATATTTTTATAGACAGTAAATTTAAGATAAAGAAGCCAACATATGCAATGGAGAAAGTAAATTCTATTCAACAAATTGTATTGGGAAAACTGGGCATTCACGTGGAATTACATCTTTCATATTATACACAAAATTTAATTCAAAATTGATTAAAACTTGATTATAAGACCTGAAACCATAAAATATATAGAAGAAAACATAGGCAAAACATAGATTTCTGGGATGCTTTTAGGGAATCCAGCAAAATTCTAGGTATTTATCAAACTATTCACAATAACCATGGTATGAAAACATTCTAAACATTCTATGTGCCCAACAAAAGATAAGTGAATAAAGAAGCTGTTTTGTGTGTGTGTATATATATATATATATATATATATATATATATATATAAACAACATGGATAGGAGGGGATTATGCTAAGTGAAATAAGTCAGAAGGAGAAAGACAAATGCTAGGTCATTTCACTAATAGGTGAAAGATAAAGAAACAAAATAAATGAGTAGACAAAACTAAACTAAAGCAGCCTTTGAAATTTGAGTGCAGAATTCAGGCTAACAGCGGGGGGAGGGTGATGTGGGGAGCAAAGCAGGTGTGGGGTAAGTCCAATGGACTATGGTGGAAGATTACTATTACTTTGGTAGTGGGGGTGGTAACACATCTGAAGAGGTGTGAACATACAGCTCTGTTGTATGTGGAAACCAGCATTACCTCAATAAGAAGATAATACAATATTTAAAAAGTTTAGTAACTTGAGACAGACTAAGGCTATCTAATTTGCCTAATAATTGGGCAAGATTTATAGATGAATCAAAGTCATTATTTCTCCTCAAGGAAGGGCCAAAATCTCTTTCCTTGTCTCCTTGCATGCTTACTTGCATGAAAAAATACAGATCAAGGATGGGTTTGTATGAACTGCCCATGCTGGTACTACCCTGGAGAGGACCCCGAGTCTAGGTATTTCTGAAACATACTTGGTATGAAAAGATGATGCCAATCATGTCATTAAGACATTTAGAATTTCCACTGCCTCATGGATAATGTGCTATTTCAATATGATATCATGCCATAAAATGGAAAAATTTAGAGCCAGTGAATTCAATAAGTCATGATTTATATGACTTGACATGTGTTTAATCTACTAACATCTTCTAACCACACCTCAGAATTCAAATCATTTAAAGAAAATCTTTATAACAATATCTTAGTATTGCTCAAGGGACATGTTGTGTCCTCTTTGAGTTTCTCCTAGAAAGCAAGAACATCTCCTGAATAATTAAACAGTTCAATGAACAAATAAATAGGAAATAACTAAAGGACACTAGCCCATGTCTGAAACTAAGCACTTTATTTCTGAAGTTGGTTTGATGCACCAAGCATTGCAAAAATAATTCCAGTGTTTGCTTCTAGGTCTTTATGCATTATTGTGCTTCTAAGAGGATCTAAAGAGTGCTAGTGAAATGGAACCTCTCAACAAGTGGTTGTTACATTAATTGAAATGCAACTAACTCATTATTAAAAATTAAATATATCTTACAGAAGCACTGCTATTTATTTTATGAGAGGAAAGCACAGCTTGTTGTGAAATGGACACTAATGTTATTTTCCACCTCAAACTTAATATTGGGAAAACAAAACCAATAGGACCAATAGTAGACCATTTCTCTTACAGTATGTTATACCATACAATGCAAGGTTTCACAGATCAAGCTTCTTTTATCTATTATTAGATTAACACTAATATGAATAATACCTTCATCAATCATACTGCACAAACTAAAGAACTAGAGTTTTTGCTTCATTTGAAAGCCAGATTGGCTAAGTAAATAACAACATGCACATAAGAAATGATTTATGCATGTGAAGAAAATAAAAACGTAGATATTTTAATATCTAAACAGAATTTATAAATGTGGCAATTTTTACTGTGCATTATCAGTCAATAGGAACAACAGCAGATTCTGGAAGTGAATTCTACAGAGTGGTATGACAATTACTGTTATATATCTCAGCAATCTTCTAATAAATAATATGAGTCTTGTTTGCATTTATCAGAGTGATCCTTAAGCAAATACCCATGTGAGAATGAAAGCTTGCATATTTATAAGAGTAAATTTACATATAACTACACATAAAATATTCCATTCCTTTGTAAAATACTTCTTTATAATTTCCATTAAAATCATCATGTAATTATACCAGAGATACAAACCTAACAAAAATTATGCCAAGCATTATTAGAGGGAATGCTTTTCAATTGCAAGGGCATCTGTTCTGTGAGAATTTTCTGGTTTCAATTTCTGCTACATCAAAAAGAAAAGAGAGATAAAATAAGGACTTTATCCCTTGCAAAGGACTATGTTCAAAGGTTACCCATCAATGTTATTTTTAAACTGGGATAAAAGTAATTATGATAAAGTACTAAATTGTATATATTATAAAGACTATACAGAAAGAGAGAGGTTCTATTTCAGCCCATGAGCACAGAAAGAATATCATAAACACTTAACATTGTTGATGCTTCAACAAATATTCTTTCACTCAGCATACCTTTTTACTGAGTGTCTCCTGTGTCTCAGCACCTAAGCTGGGCATTAGTGATAAAGGAGACAGATACCTGAATGCCACAGACTCTATTCCAAAAATTACACAGATAAAGGTAAAAAGTAAACAAACAATTGTTTATTAATATAAGGTACTTAATCCAGGACTTAGATGAGTGAAGACTCCATTTTGAAGGACTAGTTGGAAGCATCAAGAAAATAACAGGGGCCTCCCCAGTGGCGCGCTGGGTTGAGAAGCTGCCCGCAGCCTCTGCAGTGCCTGGTTGATCCCCGGCCACTGGGCGAGGGTCCCACATGACGCGCAGACCTCTCCTGCTGCCCGCTGCTCCCCTTAGCAGTGTACTTCATCAGTCTGCCTGTTCTGCTCTCTGCTCTGGCTCTGGTGAATTCTCGCACCCTCCTGTGCTTCTGACTGTACCCAGTGCTTGTATAAATAAATAAATCTTTTTTTTTTTTAAAGAAAATAACAGAAGAGAACATTCTAGGCAAAGAGGAAAATGTATTAGAAAGATATTACAGAGACTAGAGTATTATCTGTAAACCATGGATAGTTGAGTGGGTCAGGAATTTAGGGTCAACAATGGAAGAAACATGAGAGACAAAGAAAGAAAAACAGATTTAGATGTCATTGCAAGGAGCTTGGATTTTTTTTTGAGGGACATATTTTAAGATGATTATTGTCGCATTAAGATTTATATCTTATAAAAGTCACTCAGCAGAGCAGTAGTTCTCAAAGTGGTCTGTGGACCTTCAGCATCCACATTACCAGGGAACTTACTAGAAAATCAAATTGTCAAGTGCCACCACAGACTTACTGAAGCCCCAAAAATCTATGTTTTAGCAAACGCTTCAGGTGATTGATGCACAGTAAAGTCTAGAAACCAGTAGTGTGGTAGATGAAATGGTAGGGCTGTTTTAGTAGAAATATTTTTACTTGCCTGTTTTAAGAGAAAAACAAAATGTGTAAAGATGGCCTAGTTTTCTTCCTAGGTCCTTAGTAATTCTCAAATATCATTATCAATGTGAGGATTCTTCTCTGAGGTCCCTGGGAAAGGATCTTCTAAATATGTCTGCAACATTTCACTGTGGACTATATGAATAATTTCTCATAAACCTGAAATGACAACCTAGAATTATTTTTAGCAATCTAGTAAATTTCAGGAGTAATTCATGGAGAACCACTTAATGTGGAAATTCTCCCTTCACCATTGGGTTCTTGGAAATCTGGCAGTTTTCTCTAGATCAAAACTGGAAGATCTACCTCTGTCCTTAGGGTTGATAAATGCACACACACAAAACACAATAATCTTGAATCAATAATCCTTATTTACCTGCTTTTCTGTAGTCTTATCCATGACCTTCAATATTGGTTTCAAGTATGAGACAAGTACAATTATCTTCATTTATTAGCTAGAAAAGCTGCTGTGATGAAAATGAAAATAATTTACTCTTAGGATCTGACATTTGTAAACTGTTAAGAAATTTGCATATTGGTAGAAAGTGAGATTTCCAATTCCTTTCTTTCCTCATTTTCTCTAAAGGATAATATAAACAATAAAAATTTAACATTCTTGGTATTAGTAGGACTGCCAACATAAAAATTCCAAAGTCCTGTGGTGGGGTCTATCCTACACCCATCCCTGGCTATTATGATAAATTATCCAGGTTTAAGAATTAAGAAAATACCTGAATTATATACAGTGTTGTTAAGCCAATGTTACCTTAATAAAAAATATATTAAAAAAGAATTAAGAACAGAGGACATAAAAGACTGAATAAACACTTTCATCAGGAAAACAAACAGTATTTTGAATAAATAATCTCTCTGCTGAGTAAATGCAAATACCTTAAAAAATATGTTGTGCTGGACAAAACTCAAAAGCATTTGGGAGACTAAAACCTTACATGTTATAATTACACACATACACTGACAGGAGGGATGAACATAAACAACAGCACTAACCATTGCTCTTTAATTGAAATAAAGACAATATTAAACTTCATGTTGCTGAGCAAAAGGCAAGAGTACCAACTTCAATTTCAAAATCATTATCAATAGTGTATAACACATTGTCAAACAAAAGCACTTCTCTTGCTGTGCAGTCTGCTCCTATTGGCATTTGGCAGTCTGAACACACAGTCATACTATCTAAAGCACATATTTTCCAAACATAACAAAAGGAGAACAAAACTACAGATTATTAGAAAATATTAACAAGCACGAATATCAGTGGATCCAGTTCAATAGATTTGGACAAGGGACAAACTAGATCTACTTAGTCATAATTTTTATCATTGAATGTATATCCAGTAAGGTAAATATTAACCAGATAGTACAGTTAGTGGAAAGATAAGGGTGTTTTTTAAAGGAATATTTTGTGTGCTAAGAAATTTGGGAAGGAAACAAAAGAAAAACAGAAAAGAGAAAATGTTAGGAAATTTCACCTAATCAAATTTGAGCATCTGCTATATTAAGAACCATATAAATTTGCTGATATTTGACCATTTGGAACCTTCAAATATGCTGTTTTTTTTTTTCCCCCAGTGGCTCAAACTACTGCTAGATGCATTCAAATTTCTAGTTTATTAACAGATATAAACATATTACTATCCCTAGCTTTAAGGATGAGGAATTGAACTGGGCCAAATTCATAAAATTTTCATGTAGGATACCACATTTAAATTACGGATATTTCATCTAAAGATCTCTATTTTTCCATCTTAGGGGACTTCTCCCAAATGATCTAAACCTCTCTCAAACAATTGTCAGAAACAAAGCGATGACATAATTATTGGAATACTCTCTTGGTTTTTATTCCATAGGTGATAAGAAGTTTCTCTCATGCATGGTCAGATACCAGTTACTATGCCACATTTTCTCTGTTGAGTTATAAACAATTATAGACTTCCTGTCAGCAATCAGGCTAGAAAGAGATAAAAAGGCGTGTAAGTCATTAGTTAGAAAGCCTCTGTCAGATGAGTTAAAGAACAAAAGAACACAAATTCGTAGTTCCAAATTCCAAATTCTTAGTTCAGAAGTTAAGAAAATCCTTTAAAATTAAAATTTAAAATAAAAATATTTAAATTTAAAAAGAAAGTGAAACGTTTCTTTTTACATACTACTTCTCATGAATTTTAATTTGAGAGTTACAATACACTATAAGCACTGATTCTAAGCAGGAGATTAGACTCCCTGATACTACAGAGAGTGTGGGAATAAAAAGTAAGGGAAAGAAAAGTGCAAGAACTCTAGAAGTGTGAGTTGTCTCTCAGGGGCATTAATAGAAAACTATGTAGTGCCAATCTGGGAATTGGAGAGTCAGGTGGAATTCCCCTCCCCCCCAACTGGGCCACACTTGATACTGATTAGTAAAGTCCTGTTATGGGAATATTTGAAATGATTCAAACTTAACATTAAACTGAGTAACAAAAAAATTTCTTTTGGCAATAATACTGCCATTGTTGTTATTATTTAGTATGTATATGGCATGTTGTTCTTGCTTATTTCTCCACAGAAGTCGTACATAGAGATTGCAGCCATTTTTTTTTTCATTTACAGATTAAGATTGAAATGGTTTTCTTAAAATCAAAATGCCCTTTGCTTTTACAAAACCGGAATCAAACATAACATTTTCAGAGACCCAGCTATTCAGTTTCCTATTTTAGCAGCAAGTCAAAATGACATGTTCGTTCACTGCTATTCTTCATAAATTAACTCTTGAAATCTATACATTTGCTATGCTAACTATGGAATATTTTTCATCATTCCATGTCTTAGTGCTGTATGATTTATTTGAAAGGAAAAGGGAAAATAGAAATTTTAGATTAATTACTATTTCCCCAATGTTGGTCAAACTCCCCCATGTGGTCCAGGGGAATCTGTTTCAGGATAGCACTTAGGAGAGTGCCTGTATGCTCCCAGGCTTATAGTCCCTACAAACCAGTATTATATTTCATCCATGAAAAATAAATCAAAATGTCTCCCATTGAAGAAACTTTTTGTTTTGTAATTTCCTTCATTTTTCCTCTAGGTAGACTGTATTTCAGCATTTCTAATCTGTTCAGAATTCTTTACTTTGCTCTTTGGCTGTAATGTCAGAATCAAGTTTACATAGCTGACTTGGTATAGGTTTCATTTCTTGGTTTCTATTTTGGTTTGAAATATAGGATTAATAATCTAGAATGTACTCCAGGGTCTGGATAGAGATAGATGTGGGAATAAATCTCTAGAGAGCTCCTCATTTCCTCTCTCTCTCTCAAAGTTTTTTTCTGTATTTTGTTTTCAGCCACAGAAAAAGTGCATCAAAAACATTAAGGGCATCAAAAAGAGGGGATTTATCAGTAATAAAGAGACAACCTTTCTACTACCAAAAAGACTTTGCACTCTTACAATGCCAACCAGAAATTGATCATCTTATTAAAAGAAACACCACAAACACAAGAATTCTAATAAAACAAACAGATTCCTTCATCCCTAGGAAACTTCTTCTTAATGGAGCAATGTGTAAAACAGCACAGTATGAGTATCTGAACAATTTGTCCTTGACAATCATATAAATAGTTTAGCACACATAGCCCTAGAAGTAAATTGTGGATAGCAATTTGTGAAGCAAGAATAAGAGAGTAAATTGTTGATGACAGAATCTCTAAAACTTTCTAATCTAGGGCCTCCCCGGTGGTGCAGCGGTTCAGCACTGGGTTGCGAAGCTGCCCGCGGCCTCTGCGGTGCCAGTTCGATCCCCGGCTGCTCCCCGGCCACCTGAGGAGGATCCCACATGGCGCAGACCTCTCCTGCCGCCCGCTGCTCCCCTCAGCAGTGTACTTCGGTCCTTCTGCCTGCTCTGCTCCCCGCTCTGGCTCTGGTGAATTCTCTCATCCTCCCGTGATTCTAACTGTACCCAGTGCAGGTATAAACAAACAAACAAACAAACAGATAAATAAATAAATAAATAACATGCCTCTATTAAAAAAAAATTTGAGAAAAAAAAAAACTTTCTAATCTAGTGGTAGCTAGTTATGTATCTCACTAGTTTTCACAATTTCTAAATGATTATAGATAGTATTAAGAAATAATGTTTTTAATTTATCCTATTGGTATACAAGAATGATTTCAGTTTGTTAGTATCAAAAATCATTTTTACTGTATTTCCCCTTCCAAAATAACATGAGAGAAAAAATACAAAACATACAAAATGCTATGGCGAAGTTTCTAAATACAATGACAGTTTATTAACATATTTTATGATGGATTCCAATTTCTTATTAACCTAAACTGAAATGAATGGTTTACAGCATCTCTCTTAAGTGGACATATTTGTTTAATTATGCTTTAAATATAGAAATTGTAATTCAACTAATGTGTGGAGAAAATGTGAAAATTTCAAATATGCTTCTTGGCTCTCTTCCTCTAGAAGATAGAAAAATATTAGAAACTCAGTAATTTTAATGTTTTATGGTTAATAATCTTTGACCTTAAGGTATGACATTATTTCTACTACTGAAGAGAAAATCACAAATGTAGAATTTATCAATGTACTGTATCTATCTGGTTCACTTTCTGATTTTTAGAAATGAAACATTATATTATGGTGTCAAAATGAAAGGAAATAAAAAGGCAGCCTTAAGAGCATTTGGATAACTTAACTCTGAGTCGCTACACTCAAAGCTGCTAAGATTTTCTAATTTTTTTTAAGTTGGTAGATTTTTTTTTGCACTTTACTATCTTTCCTAGCTTCACATAAGTACATAAGTGAGAAAAAGAACTATCCATTACAGAACCTCTCAAAAAATCATGTTTTGTTCATCTGCCAGACTTTTTCAGCAAATGTGTCTATGATGAATTTCTCTCTCTCCTATCTCTCTCTTTTATTCTATCTCTATTTGAGGAAATACAGTTGCAGGATTGGCCTAAATTTTTTTTTTTTTTTGGATGCACTGAGATATCTGGAAGGCCAGATAAAACATACCTACTACTAGTTAAACAGTATAGGAAAAGGAAAATTCAGGAGGAAATGACATTTATTAAAACAAATAGTAAATTCCCCTCCATTATTTTTTCTACTAATTCTTTATGGTTCATCTTCTGACTTCCTTTTATAGATTGTGTGTTTGCGTATGTGTGGGTGTGTGTGTGTGTCTTGACATATGACACAACCTTCTATGTGGTTGTAGGGCAGTAATTTTTAAAACTGAATTTTGTAATTCCAGACTCCCATTTTTCCATTTTTCCTACTCTAACTGCTCCAATTGGATCTACTTTTCATCATAGAGATCTTGTCCACAGACCTTCCATATTCTCTTTATTTACATCCTCCCTTGATGCCATAGTCTGAAAAATATATCTACTAATCCTTCTATAATCCTAACTTCTAAACCTTGCAGTCTTACCCTACCAAGCCTTTCAACTCCCAGCTGTACACTAGTTCATACCCTCTTTTTTTTTTTGTTACAGTGTGGGGATCAAAGAAAAATACAAATAATTCACAGACTTCCAAATTATAAATTTGAGCTATATAAGATTTATGTTTATTTATGCATATACCCACTAGGATATAGGGTAGAGGTACAGTGGGTGAGAAGATTCACCAGAGACACAGTGGAAGCAGAACAGACAGATTGACTGAAATACATTGCTGAGGGGAGCAGCGGGCGAGACAGGAGAGGTCTGCTGCACTATGTGGGTCAGCTCCCTGACTGGGGATTGAACTCATGCTGCAGTGGCTGCTGATAGCTTGATAGTACTCAGACTTAACCCCTTGTGCCACCTGGGAGGCCCTTCCAAATATATTAACATCACTTGTCTTTTTAGTCACCTCAAGCTTGTCCTTTCAGCTTTACCTAAACTGATACAAAGTCTCCAAATTTTACCTGAAAGATTTGAATTCCCACAGGGACTAAAATATCAAAATGATACAAACAAACTTATTATATCCTTTCCACATAACAGATATCCATTGCATTTTTCTTTCCATTTCTGATGGTAACTTCACTACCCAGAATTTTTTTTTATGCATACAAGAACTGGGGTGTAGGACAGAGGTGTGGGGGGTGAGAGGATTCACCAGAGATAGAGTGGGGAGCAGAACAGGTGGATCTACTGAAATACACTAGTGAGGGGAGCAGCAGGTAAGACAGGAGAGGTCTAATGTGCCATGTGTGTCAGTTCCCTGGCAGGGGAACAAACTCATGCTGCAGTAACTGGCTATAGCTTGATAGTGCTTAGACTTTAGCCCGTGCACCACCAGGGAGGTCTCACACCCAGAAGTTTCTTATTAGAGTAATCTTAAATATCTCCCTTATCCACCAACCCTCAGGATAACTAAAACTCTGGTTCTGCCTTCACAGAAAATCAGAGACCTGCATACTACTAACTAGAATGTGAGGCAGGAAGAACGACTAGCATGTCAAAGCTTGAAACCTTAGAGTTACTCTTCAACATCTCTTTCTTATGCAATTCCCAAACTCAACCTGTCATTTAACAATTCATGTTGAATTTAGTTCAAAAAATGTGTCTTGAATGATCTCCTTATTTTATCTCGAATGACAATGCCTTAAATCATTTTCATTTCTTGCCTGGAAAATTGCAGTGGATGCCTCACTCTTCTCCATGACTCCAGAGACTTCTTTGTTTTCATCCTTTTCCCATATTACCATGACATTTGATTTTCTATAACCTATCCACATAAATTTTTGAAGACTGTCTATTTTGTAAAGCAGGGTTCTATAAACTTTTCAACTGTGTACCCCATTAGTAAAAAGACTGAGCAGGCAGTACAAATGTGTATGTAGATATTTACAAATTGTATACGTGTACCACAAATAGGTACATGTACACAAATAGAACATACTTCAAAAGCAAAGATTTAAATGATACAAAGCTAACTTTCCCATTTTTTCCCATGCTACACCCTATATACATGTAAATACAACATTCACTATACATTTTCACACTACTCCCATCTTTTTTTACATTATAACTCTATGTATAATTTACTCCTACCCTTCTTCCCTTGAGTGAGACACAACGCAAATAACAACTTTCTTCCACTGAAGATATTGCTTCTATTGCACTTGGGGTAAAAATTTTCTTTCTCTTTCATTCTTCTATTTCTTTCCTCCTTCTCTTCCTCTCTCTTTTTTCCCCTCAATTTTTTTAAGGATTCATTTATTTCTGATACAAGTATTGGACCATAAGCCAGAGGTGGAGGGGTGGGTGATAGGACTCACCAGAGAGAGTGGGGAGCAGAACAGAGCCACTGAAAACACTGCTGAGAGAAGCAGCAGGTGAGCAGGAGAGGTCTGCCAAGTCTTGTGGGTTGCTCCCTGGTCAGGTGGGGGCTATAGCTTGATAGTGCTGTCTTTAACCCCTGCAACACTAGGGAGGCCCTTTTTCTCAATTCTTGTCAAACTGTATTGACAACAACTTGCAGTTATAATTTTTTCTGAACCATTCTCTGTCCTAAATATTAACTTGAATTTACTGTTTTCTCAGTTGTTCCTATATTCTTCTTTACCTCTCTCTCCCTTTCTAATTCTACAGTGCAAAGAATGCAACTTTGGCAATTAATCCCTTAATCTTATCTATAGAGTAAGTTTCTCCACAGAAACAGAACAAAACACTCTATTCCTGATTTATTTCAGATGACTAAATAATTATCAACACTTTCCCTTTGTTTTATGTGATACAAACTTTTTTTTTCTTTGCATATATACATTGCCGCTTCATTTCACATGATCTTTCATTCCACTGAAGGCATTAGTCTGAGTGAAATGAATCGGCTTGCCGAATCGATAGCTGGATACCATGTATTTTAGGGATATGATACAACTGACCTACTGCTATTTGTTGATGCTCCCCATTTCTTTCACAAATACCATATGAAATTGAAGGATATGCAGAAAAATATCAAGTGAATTCAAAAATAAAGGAGGTTATATAACAGTATTCACAGCTATACTCATTCTTTCAATATTCATGTATCATCTAGTCAGTAACCGTGTTTGGCAAAATGTACAGAACAGTCACAACTCTTGTTTTCATGGTGTTTATAATTTAGACAGGATCAAGACTTAAATAAGTAATTATGTAAATAATTATTTAATTATAAATGTGATATGAATTCTGAGTAAATTTATGAATTTGTATTTGTTTAGAGTAAGTTCTCTTTGCAGAAATAGGACACATCTATATCCATGTATGTCTACATGCTTAAAATACATATGCATATGAATATATTAATATTACTATATTTCCAAATATATAGATATATTGATGAATAGAAAGATAATAGATATACATATGCATAAAACTATGAAAAGTTATAAGTTAACTTTAATATCAGCTATTTATGTTTGTATATAGGTTTTTTTCCTTTAATGTCTTTTAACATACAATAAAGTGATCATATGTGATAATATAACTAAAAGGCTTTAAATAAAAATCTGCTTGAGGGAGTGTTTTATAAGATTTAAAGATTCTTGGTGGCAGGATGCATCACCATGACACTCCAAAGAGAGGAGAGAAGGAACTCTTGGTTACTAACGACTTTGGAAAGAAGGTTACCACCCAGGGCCACAGAAGGGTAGTGTACTTGGGAGAAGGTACCGCAATGAAACATATGGATGGGGGCAAATTATATGTGACAAGTGGGGTCAAGTAGGCTACGTTCCTCAGGATAACTCTGGATTGGCTAATTTGAGTAATTCCCTGTGTCTACAGCATAAAATCTGCCCCTAATTATGTGGTACTTGGGGTAATTCCAACAGGTATATCCTGGTCTTGTGGGAGAGGCTACAAAAGGGAAGTGGTTGTGGAAAGGACTTAATCAGCTGTTTGACAAAACCTTACTGTCCTCTAGCAAAAACTCCAAACTGGGTCAAGATAGCATTTCAAAACAACAACAACAACAAAAACACAAAACCACAAATTATATTACAAGGAGATAATGTATTGATGTAAAATCTCAATAAGCTGTAAATACAATGTTTTGCTATAGGAACGAAAGTACACTAGGGAAACACATCATTCTGAATAGAAAAAGAATAAAACAGTATTACTATGATAGAAATATCAGAAATAGGAAGCTGAAAGTATCAAGAAAATATTATTTCCTCTGAGTTTTCCCTAGTTAATTAAAATCATTAGATTTTACAAAAAATAAATATTACTAGGAACATTAACTAAAATATTTGAATAATCTCTACCTAGTATTTATATTATACTGAAAGTGATTATTGTTATTAAAAATAAGAAAATACCTTAAATTTTAATATATGCCAAGCAACATACTAAGTACTTATGTGAGTAATCTCATTTAATCTTCACAGCAACTCTAGTGAACATTTTTATTGCCTGGTCTTAATTAATAAGCCAATTAGGCTTATAGAGGTTAAGTGATTTAACTAATGTCATAATCTAATTAAAAGTAGGCCTTGCCTTTAAATCAGGTATAATAGAATCCAAAATCATATTCTTAAATGCTATACCATGGGCTACATATATAGATCATTAATTGATAGATGATTGATAAATAGATTGATAAATATACTATTGATCAATAGATTCATAAATACAGAGATAGATACATTGAAGGAGGGAAACACATTATGCAATTTTGTGTTCAGTTCTACTGAACCATTCAAGGCTATGATGGGAGGGGAGTGTTAAGCAAATACTTGTCTCCCAGCTACTGTGAACATTCAGAAAAAGAAAAAAAAAGAAACAGTTATGATTTAAAATAAATTCCTAAAAATCATCTGCATGTGTTATATTTGGTTCATCAACAGGGAAAAAAATAGACACATGCATTGAAAATGAAATATCTATGCTAAATGTCTTTGATATCCTGCCAGATTTACCCACAGAAGGTCTCGACTATAAACAAACAGCTACTTACACATGTATGACCCTGGAAAGAAGACTGAGTGGGCACAAAATGGTGTCTGTTTTATCTTGGGTTTTTGCTTCATTTTGAGCTGTCAGATTTTCACCTCCTTTCACGGAAAAGAAAAACAAGAACTGTGATTCTGCTTTTAGCATTGAAAGAAAGAGTTGCATAACCATATCCAAGTAGCTGACTTATACCTTTATTAATGGAGAGAGTTGTTTTCCAGGGTGAAATAGCATTTTGTGGCAGAAATGGCAATGTGACAACTACCACTTCAATGAATATAGACACTTCCTACACTTGGTTTGAATCGCATCTCCGTCAGATCATAATATTTATTAACTATTCAGAACACCTCCTAAATTGTTTGGTGTTCTAGCTCATTTTGGTTTCTCCTTTACTTTGAGAGGATTGTGTTTTCTTAAAAACAGTTCTGAAGAGTTGAGCATCAGCTTATATAGGGTTGCAAATAGAAATGTATAGTTTTCTAAATATAGACCACATGTCCAGTATTTTTCGTCAATACCTTCTTCCCTAAACCAGAAGCCACTGGTTCCTTATTAAAAATATAAGTCAATAGATATTGGTTGATTGATTACACTCATAATGAACACTCCCCCAAATTAAGATTTAGAGCATTTAAAAAAAAAGCTGTTTATGATTTTAAAACTGATCTTCAATGTCTTCTGTAACTCCAACTGTTTCATTTGAACATAATTGATTGCTCAGAAATATATTTTAAATAAAATTTGCTTTAGTAAAATTGGAAATTTGAAACTATAAAATATTATAATTCCACAGTTTTGTTTGGGAGAGGTAGTTGTTTACATAGCATTCTGCAAATTAAATATCAGACTTTTTCCCCCAGTGTAATTGATTATATTAAATTGTTACATTTTCTATGGATATCACATTTCATAATGAATCCTATTATATTTAGGCAAAGTAAAACATTAAAAAGTTCATTTTTAGTCTATCAAATAATTTTGTGTAGGTCATATTTCAAAAATATGATTGGGTGAAATTTTGCCCTTATTTGCTGTTGCACAAAATTTGTTTTAAAAACTAAACAATATTCTACATACTAGAAGGGTCCATCTTTAATAAAGGGATAATTAATTTGGGGGAAGAACACATTAATATGACTGACAAAAATCGAAAGGAAGTATTGTATATACATGTGATTATAAGTAGAAACTTACTGTTTCATATGAATTATTGAAAATTGATTTATCCTTTCTGGTTGACAATTATTTAAGGCTCAATAATTGCTATATTGGGACAACTATGACAATGGAAGAGACCAATGCACAAATTTCGGTTATTATGAGATCTGTGATTATTCATACAAAGAAGCTGAATTATTTAAAGCTATTGAAAATTTAATTTAAATGGTGTATGTGTAGCCGAAACACAAGTCACCTAATCAGCAAATATTAATGCATGCATATCACATGTCTAGCATAATACCCTCAACCTTTGCTTAAATTTCACTTTAATTTTTTCTTTATAGCTTCAGATTTTCCTTTGTAAAATAATGATGACTTATGTCTAATTCATGAGTATTTATTTTAAGGTTAAATTACATCATATTATTTACTGATGATATGGCCACATTATCATTCACTGGAAGAGACACAAAAAAGACAATTGCTCCTACTATTTTTGTTCAAAAGAATGACAAACTATTCAAAAATGAAACAATATTTTTACATATTACTTTAAGCTTATATTTTGATTTTCAACAATTCTACATACCAGTCTACATTTTGAGCTATTCAGTTTTAGAAATTAATTCTTTCTGGAAGTTTCTACAATTACTCAAAATTAAATATCTTTGTAATTTGTATTATTTCCCTGTGTTAGCAATCTGGAAATACCTGTTTTGAAAAGTTTCCAGCCATATATCATCTTAGTTTCATGTGATAAAATTGGGAGGAATTAAGAAACCAATAGATTATGTGCTGGAAAGAAGCCCAAATGATTTACTGAGATGCTATCTTGAATTAGTGTGTAAGTCACTCTAAGACCTACTTCTAGATAGAAATGTGATTTTCCTACCATTTAAGTGATCATTTTCAAAAAAACTTCTAAGTTTCCCTAAAAGATACTAACTTTTTAACCAACCCATGAAGTTTCCAAAACTTATAGCGTCAATCTCTAGAATCAACAAAAGAGACTTCTCAAATGAGAACGGTTGTGCAAAGGCCCAACGTTCTCCTGAGGTCCCTTCAGCAACTCTGTCAGTAGTCATGGACTACATATATATGGCCCAATCCCACTCCAGGCTTGGATTCATGCTTTCACTTGCATCTTTATACACATTATTTGTCTGCTTTATATGTAAACTATTTCAAATCATTTGTGAAAGAAGGTAGCAAATAAACTAATAAGACCCAATGATTTTATACACAGAGCTATTTTGAGTCCTGAAAAAAGGTGCAATTTAAAGTTCAAGATAACATTATAGGCAGGATACATACAAGTGAACTGTGTTCTAAAACTTTGTCTGTATGCATTGTTTTGGAATCAGAAATTTTTTTCTACAAAAACAATGTTATAGAAATTTATTTTTTATGTAAACAATTGCCAGTTATCGCAAAACCTGTTTAATTCATTGATATAACTTAGGCAATCTTTACTTGATCTGAAAAAATAATTATACAATATTATTACAATAAATGTCATTAAATAAAACATATATTAACTAGTAGAGTCATTTTGGAAAGTGACCTGAACTTACCCAGAAAAATCAAAAATGAAAATACTCTATGATCCAGCCATCCCAGTCATGAAGAATATGAAACTATCAGCTCAAAAATGTTATATGCTCTACAATGTTTATTACATCACTTTAACTAGAACTGAAGACCACCTAAGTGTCCACTGACAAAGAACCAAATTAAGAGTTGTGGAATTGGGCCTCCCCGGTGGCGCAGGGGGTTGAGCACAGCTCTGTGAAGCTATCCAGTCTCTGCAGCGCCAGTTCGATCCTGGCCAGCCGGCAAGGGTCCCACATGGTGCGGCAGACTCTCCTGTCTCACCCGCTGCTCCCCTCAGCAGTGTTTTCTGTCTGTCTGCCTGTTCTGCTCCCCACTCTGTCTCTGGTGAATCCTCTCACCCTCCTGCACCTCTGGCCTACCCAGTTCTTGTATAAATAAATTAATCTTAAAAAAAAAAAGTTGTGGAATATCCATACAATGGAATATCATTCAGCTCCAAGGGATGATGAAATGTTGCCACTTATAGCAAAATGGAATGTGTTAGAAGGAATTATGTGTATTAAAGAGAATCAGAATGACAAAAATAAATATTGCACCTTTACATAGAGGATAATTCAACAAAATACTTATAAAAACTAGCAGACACTGATAAAATTAGTTTTCTGAGGATAAGAGGGAGAGGAGAGGAGAAATAGCTAAAGGGAAAATAAAATGAAAAATGTAAAAAATACATCTCTCTTTATATTAATATTACTTGAATATTAAAAAAGGGATATTTTATATAGATTAACCTGATGCCTGTCAAAAAGGTCTGAAGGTTAAGATTAGGCTAGTGAATGCACAGACTGAAATTAGTAGCTGTCATTTTGGTCATGTCCTCCTGCTCTTTCCATTCTATTGGCATCTGTTCTTTTCCTATTAACAAGTGCACACTTTGTAATTATTACTATGCCAAAGACCTATTCAAATCTACGTTTACCAAAGTTTATATTTGGCAATACTGATACATTTTGAAATAGAGATACTAAATTAGTTTCCTAAAATATACTATTAGAACTATTGCAGAAGGTTAGTACTCTAGATTATCTAGAATCTCATTTCATAATTCTAAAATTATAAATAATTGATAAACTATCCTATATTAAATAAATGTTGGAATGATTTTTCCAAACAAAAATAATTAAGGGCCTCCCCTGGTGGCACAGGCAGTTGAGCGCAGTGCTGTGACGCTGTCTGCAGCCTCTGCAGCGCCAGTTCCATCCCGGCCATCTGGCGAGGGTCCCACATGGCGCTGCAGACCTCTCCTATCTCACCCGCTGCTCCCCTCAGCAGTGTATTTCATCAGTCTGCCTGTTTTGTTCCCCGCTTTGTCTCTGGTGAATCCTCTCACCCTCCCGCACATCTGGCCTGTATCCTGGTTCTTGTATAAATAAATAAATAAATCTTTTTTAAAAAAATTAAAATTTTATATTTAGTAATGTTACTGCCCTGTGTATTTGGTTATTTACAAATGAAATTTTCATTTCACGTTTAATATTAAAAGTTAAAAATATAACTAAAGATGTGTGAGTTAAAGAGGTGGAGTCTCCACTTCCTTCCAACATTTACTTTAAAAATTTTGATACCCGCAATTATTGAGTATTTCTTTGTGTTGTTAAATAGTCTAACTAATGCAGGATTAAGATTGTGAAAAAGTGAAAAAATTAAGAAAATATCCACAAACTGTTGCTAAGAAGACCATCTCAAGATACTGTGCAACCCCTATTAAATTCCTTGCACCCATATTCCCAGCTTGTAATAGTTTTAATGTATTGTCCATTCCTCTATAACAAGTTACTGAATCTTTTTTTAAAGTATTTAATTTTTTTTTCTTTGATAATATTATTTAAGATTGCTGCACAAAGTCTGCACACCTGACATGGGATAATTAACACCTGTTCTGTGAATGGGGGAGAGGGCAAAACCAGTCTTGTATGGTTTGATGGTAAAACAAAAGAATAGAGAACAGTAGTCAATTTTGTGCATGATACCAAGGTGGTAAGACCCAATGACTTCATTTGTATAGCTAGTTAAGGATAATTATTTTTGACAAAAGAGGACAAAAAAACTTAAAGCAATACATTATATAGCTAAAAAATACATTATATAGCTAAAAAATAATAGATGATGTGTTTTCTTAAATGGTATTACATACAGGAGGAATACAGGGAAACCAAATAAGGGATCAGGAAAAAAAAGAGAGAATAAAAACTAGCAGGAAAATATAAATTGGAGACATTCAATGATGATGGTTCATAGGTGATGAGAGGAGAAATCAATATATATATTTTACAATGATGTAAAATATATATAAATATTGAAAATATTGATTTAGTTCCTTTCACATTTTAAAAATCAGATTATTAGTGTTTTGTTGCTATTATTGACTTGTGAGTTCTTACACATTTATTTTATATATTAACCCCTTATCAGACATATGGTTTACAAATATTTTCTCAGATTCTGTAGGCTACCTTTCAGTTTTTTATTGTTTCTTTGGCCATGCATAATCTTTTTAGGTTAATGTACTAGTGCTTGACATTTGTTTTTATTGTTTGTGCTTTTGATGTCAAATCCAGAAGAAAAACTTTAAATCTAATTAGATGAAATAGAATTGTGCTGGATATATTAATCTAGATAAATCATAAGTCTGGTTTCTGGCATGACAAAGATTTTGCTCTTCTATACACTGCTTCTACCAACAAATGGAGTTCTAGAATTCTGAAAATGGAAGCATAAGGAGAATGAGACCCTTATGATTTTGTCTTGGCAAACTATTTAAAAGAGAAGACCCTTTCAGTGCATAATCCATCCTTCTCCTAACAAACAAACAAATGGTACACCTTACTCATAATCTTGAGTTATTTTGAAAGTCCCCTTTCTACTAATTTAGCCTCTATGGTATTAACATCAAGAAAGCAGGTGGGGCGATTCACTAATCTAATGGCCTTAAGAAATTCTATTTGTTCGCAATGTGGTTTATAAGCCTTCAACTCAGACTTGAGAAGGTTATCAGACTATGCATGACCCATCTTTGGGGCATTTTTTCCTCTTTTTAGTAACTCACTTTCTCTCAAATTCTATAGCTTTTTGACTTTTCATCTATTTATTTTAAGGTACACTAACTGTTGTATTTCATTTTTTTATTTCTAATTATTTCCTGAGTTGTCACACATTTATGAATATTTTGAATTCTGATTTGTTTTCCTTTCTTTTAATTCTGATTTTATTTTTTTTAGCTCATTTATAAAATGTGTCAATTTCAAATGTGGTTCTGGTTTCCTGGTTTATCTTTTTGATGTGGTTATTTATTCTTTTTCTGTGTATAATAAATTTGCATGGGATTTGGCCTCAATTTGTCTTTTATTCATTTTTATATTAAATTAATTTTTCTCAAATTTCTAAAATGAGGTGGGGCTCATGAACATTTTTCTAACTTCAAAAAGAAACTTAGTGTTTTTACAACAGGTTCAGAAATAGACTGGCTTGATTTCTGGGATTTTCTGTTTCTTTCTTCCACTTGGTCTAGATCAAGCATTGGGAAACCTTCTTTTAGTAAGGGTCAAATAGTAAATATTTTAGCCTTTGCAGACCATTCAGTCTCTGCCAGAGCTACTCAATTCCACAGACAATACCTAAACAAATGAACATGACTATGTTCAAGTAAGACATTATTAACAAAAAAATCATGTAGGTTAGATTTGGTCCAGAAGGCATAGTTTGCCTACCTGTGGTCCAAATAGAGATATAATTATAATAGAAGCCACCAATGGAAGGCACATACATAATGTAAAATTTTCAGTAGTCATATTGAAAAAAAATGGTGAAGTCAACTTAATATTTTATATAACCCAAGATATCCAAATATTATCATTTAAATATGTTATCAAAAGTTTTTAATTATTAAGAAGATAATTCATATTTTTATTCTAAATCTTCGATGTCTGGTATGTAGCTTACACTTAAGCACATGGCAGTTCACACTAGCCTCAATTAAAATGCTCAATAGCCACATGAAGCTTTTTTTTTTTTATTGAATAGCACAGATTTAACTAAATCTTCCCCTTTCTCTTCAACATCTCTTGTTACTATTTCTCTTCAATACTTATTCCATTCCTTAAAATTCTCCCCTGTGGTACCCAATCCTGAAATGGAGCTCTTATGGGTTAAGCTGAAAGTTCAAAGATGCTATCTATGAGAAGCTGCCTCAGCATTTCAGAACTTCTTAGTGCTGGTCCCTGCATTAACCAGGTGCTGGAAAGTGTAGAATCCCTCCTGTTTTCAGCTACACTTCTCAACATGCTCTCTTATACATGACGGCATTTTGAGGTCCTTCTATTCTCAGACACCCAGCCGCTGGTTCTCTCTATCCTGCTACCATGTTTTATGGCTGTTAATAGTTTGTCTCTGCTCACTTGTTTAAGATCTGTGGAGCAGTTTTCCATTTAATTTTATCTACCTTCATTCTTTGTTAAATTCCTCGATCTGTATTCATCATCTCTGATTCTATTCTCATTTCTCTCCCTTATTTTAAACTCTTTAAGTCTTGGCAAACAAATAAAAAAATAAAGACCTTGAACTCTGTTCTTTCATTAGAGATGCTGGGAGAAACACAGGAGTCAGGACTACAAAAGCATGATGCAAATTCTAAATTGTTCAATAAATGCAAGAACAGCATTTGTAGAATTTTAAAGAGAAAGGCTATCATAAAAGTAGAAATAAGAAACCATGGTTCAGGGCTTCCTGTAATTTAATGCCTATTTTCTGTTTTCCTAAAATGTATGTATCTCTAGAAAACAATGGCTAACCATAGAACAATGTGAACTTTACAAAATTTTGAAGATGGCACTTAAATCTCTCACTCTTTCCCTCCTAACACACACACACACACACACACACACATTTTTTCATTCAGTGGCAAAGTGAACAGGCATTGCAGTAAATGGGCACTGAATGAGAAAATTTGGCATAACATCTAAAATATGTTTAATAATAGTGATGCCTTACCTTGGCTTTGAAACAATATATATATATAGGCTATGCACAATTATCTTAGGTGTGACATTAAAAGTTTTGTAATAATAATTTAACTTTATTTAAGTTCTATTACCATCAAATGCAACAAAACAATTCTTCAGGGGCAGGTCAAAAAACTTAAAATAACACAGCTCAAAAATCTATAATGATTAAAATTGTTTTGTAATTTGTGAAATTTCCAATTCATGTTGCTCATTGCAGCTTTTGTTTAATTGCTTAGAGGAAGACAGCAAGGAAGTTAATCAGATTTCCATTAAATCAAATTTTTAGAAACAGAGCTCATCTGCAACTGAAGGGTCCCTGAACCCTCTTTTTCATTGTTAAGATTTTCAGAGAGAATAAACTCCCTTTGAGTTTTCCACAGGAAGCCTAGAGGACACAACAAAAGATGGTCAATGTTCCATCTAAGTTTCTATAAATCAGGTAGTGGGACATGTATTCATAGTCTTAAGATTTTCTAAGACAACAGTGTTCTTAGGGGGTTCCTATTATCTTGTCCAATAAGTAATGGGAACAAATGTAACACTTTTCTATTCTATTTTAGGTGCTTTATAAATGAGCCCTGAATTAAATGTTATAGGAACATAGAGTCTAGGAAAGCAGTACCTTGGTCAACTTCTAATATATATTGTTATTTATCTTTAAGAAAATATTAAGAGTAATTTTTCTGTAAAAGATTCAATTAAATATTGGAACTCCATTTTAATTTCTTTAGGAAAAAACTTAACTTTATGCATTTTTGTGGTGTTTATGAAGTCAATGACAAGTCATTGAGAAATTTGGGGTTTGATTCTAATTTCTATAATTCTCAGACATTTGATGTATGTAGGCATAATATATCTCAAGCACAAAAATGTTAAAATGTGAAGTATATTAATGTTAGCTAAAGAAGTAAAAAATAGGAAATATGTGTATCAGCAATGTGTGTTTTAAAGCATTTCAAAACATTTAATACCACACAGCCTAGATGGTATATTATCCATGTCTTTATTACAAAAAGTGATCATATCATAGAGATAGCACATACACTATAAGATTTTGTAGTTGCTATGGTAACTGTATATCTTTTACTGAACAGAAGAATAAATAACTACACAAATTCTTTACAGTTTATTAAGCTGGTAATTTACATTAGCTTTAAAGATAGTATGCCTGTTCATTCCTTTAATTAAATATAAATTCAAGTATACCCATTTTAATTCTTTTTTTCTCTGCTTTTTTATTATTATTAAATTTTATTTTATATTTCCCATACAATTGCGACCCCCTTATTTTAACCCCAATTCCTCCCCTCCCTGCCTCTCCATTTTAATTCTTTTGAGTAATGAAACAAAATAAAAATTTACCTTGCACCTTTTTAGTTTTTGTAGTTTCTTTCTGGTACTCTGGGGAATAAGGAGTTGTTTCTTAAAAATATTTTATACTCTTTATCAGGTTACTCAAAAGTAAAGTGTTTATGTAACAAACGTTTAAATAGTGCTTATTCTGTGATAGACTGTTTTCTAAGAAGTTTATAAATATTATTAATCGTAATTCATAAAATCTTATTATCTTCCTTGTAATGTACATCTCTCTGGAAGTTGGGTCAACATTAATAACCAAACTGAGTAAAGGAGAGGAAAATAAATATTTTTTTGATATTTCTTTTTGGATACTCTCCATTTTCATGGAGAAAACCATATTCAATATCTAGTAGTGGAATATCAAATTTGAGTAAGACAAAAATACAATGAGATAAGATAGTTTCCTTCCAAAATAACTAATGTTTTTCACTCTTCAAAGCCAGATGACCCAACTATTTTCAGTCCTTAATAACTCCCCTTAAAGAGTCTTGTTTATTTTTGTTTCTGTAGAGCTTTGAGTCTCCCTCCTTCATACAGTTCATTTTTTTTTTAAGATTCTTATTAATTTATTTTTGCCTATGACTGGGGTGCAGGTCAGAGGTGCTGGGGGGTGGTAAGAGCATTCACCAGAGACAGAGTGGGGAGTAGAACAGGCAGATCGACTGAAATACACTGCTGAGGGGAGCAGCGGGTGAGACAGGCGAGGTCTTCTGAGCCATGTGGTAAGCACCCTGGCCAGTGATGAATTCAGGCCATCAATTGCACCCCATGGACCTTTCCATTGGTAGCACTGAGAATTAACTCCTAGGCCACCAGGGGGGGCCTCCCTCACCCACTTCATTTTTAAAAGCTAATAGTAGGTCCTCCATGCTTTTTTCTGCCTCTCTGATTTTAAATTCATTCCACTGCTGCTTGGATTTGTAAGCTTCAGGAATCTGGATCTGCTCCTGCTGCTCCTGCTTGCTACTACTGCAAAGGCCTCCCACTATGCTGGTACCCAGGCACAGGACTTTGGGGTCTTTCCAATGCTTCTCAGCCATTGGTCATGTGCAGGTGACAGACACCTCTCTTCTGCCTTTTAGATGCTGTATAAACGCATGTAACTGACAGAACCCAAATTGCCAGAAAATTTAGGAAATATAGACTTTAAATCACCAGCCTTTCCAAATAGGGTAAGGGAAAAGTAGAAATTGAAAGACTCAAACCAAGAATCTATTAAACCTGTCTTAACAATTATTTTTTTTTTTGTTAACATGTTAACAGGAAAAATTTCTGCCCTCTTCCCTTCTGAATTTTCCCTGACTATCTAATTCACTATCTAACTTTTCTACTCTTAATAAGTGATTTCCAGAGCTCTCACCCTTGCCTTTTCTCTCATTCTTTCATATACTCTCTCAATACACTACCTACATACCTTTCAAATATTTTCTCTGTGCATTTCTTTGAGTTTACTATGACTACTCACCATAGCACCAAGATGAGTATCAGAAATATTGGAATAAATTGAAAAGGCAGAGGGTACTGAATAGACAGGGAGCTGAAACTCATGATGGGAGACTCTTCCAAACAGCCAGTTCTAAATATATGCTTACTACCATAATTTCATATTAATATATTAAAAACAGATTTTAAAAGATAGGAATGAATGTATAGGAGATATATTTGACATATCAATTGGAATTCTTTGGTCTACATGTAATCAATTAAACAACCCAAATTGAATTAAATACCAAGTTGTAGGTAATCTTACACAACAACATATCTAGGGATAAACTGGTCTTGGGTTAATGTACAGCTAAATTATATCATCAAAGAACCACAGGCTTCTTTTTTGTGCAGGCACAACTATGCACAGTGGATATTTATGAAGCAAAACCTTTCCTCAAAGCCCTTAGGAACCATGAAAAGTTCAAATTCCATTGGCCAGGATTAAATTATATGTCCATTGCCACCACCAAGAAAGCTGAAGAAATGAATCTTTTTTCAGTTTCTCTATCAGGAGGGGAACTAGTATTGCAAAAAGACAAAGATGCTGTTGGACAAAAGCAATAGTGCAGTCACTCTATTTAAATTGTTCAGATTATATGAAATCAGGATGAATTATAAATCTTTGTAATAAATTATGGACAAAATAACTGAATAGTCTTTGTAAGAGACTCAATCCAACATAGATAATTTTAAGATCTTTATTTGAAATCTAAACCTATTTTTGGAGGCAGGGATTCAAGGTAAAGTGGTATGCAAAATACAAAATACAAGGAAAAGACATGGGTTATTAATCTGCAATAAGAACATGAGTATAAAATATGTAATTGCTCAAAAAAGTGAACTTAACTTTAGGGAACAATAAAAGATAGACTCACCTTAGACTAGATACAATTTAGACTAGGAGGGCTGCCATTAAATTTGAAAAGCGGGAGAGGCTTTGCCTAGAGAAGAAAAGAGTCATGCCTTATATCAGTAATGTCTATGTGTTAAGAGTGGTTTTCTAGGCTAATCTAGAAACATCTCACATAGCAAATCTCTGGGGAAACAAGCAGCAAATTTGTTCATGTAGCCTATTACTTTAGAAACTCCTATTATTTTTCTCCTGTGAAAATAATTTTTTCTTTTCCTATGTCAGCATACACCTCTATTTATTCATTTCTCAAAATTTTTTCTCATTTACTTTTCCTTGAATTCTTCATTCCTATTTTGCTTAAAGTTTTTCTTATCTTCTGTCCTACTTTGCATAAATTTTTCCTTTTTCTTCCTCTACATTTGCTTATTAAATTGGATCCCTTCATCTTTCTTGACTCATTTTTATATTTCCTTTGTTTTCTTTTTTCTGGAACTGAAGGTAAGGTTTTTATATTATAGGGATGATAGTGACATGTAGTCAAAGGGGGCCATTTCTGTTCAGAATTTCTGAAATAACTAGAAATTTCAATCTTCAATGAGAGAAAAACAACAGTACATTTATACCCATTTTTAGTTCAACTTTACCTATAACGCTAATGATTTTTCCAGCATTTCTCAATATTACTTGCAAAATCTTCCTTTGGCTGTCTCCAGTGTTAGTTACATTCTGAACAGTTAGATTTCACTTTTACAAAGGCAATTTTGTTTAAGTAAGAAGATAGCTATGACATTGGCTCTCTACTAGCTTAGATATAAGAAAAACAGACAAAAGTAAAGCAAATAAAAGTAAAATAAAAAGGGAAAGGGAGGATGGAGAGAGAAAACCTTCCTTCAAGAACAAGGTATCATTTTACAGTAGATGTCTTATCTATTGATGACATCTAAATTTGATTCCCTCAAGACTGTGTTCTCTCCATGACATAAGATATTCTCCATGACAACAAAAAACATTGCATTCATCACCACACCCCTTGCCATTGGCTTGAACCATTGACAGGTGCATATTTTAGAGCAGTGGATCTCAGTAAGAGTGATCTTGCCCCTCCCCACAGCGATGAGACAGTTTACAATTTCTAGAAAAAGTTTAAATTATAGCTGGGGAGGGGGAACTACTGGCATCTAGTGGGTAGAAGACAGGATTGCTGCTAAGCAATATGTAGGAAGATCTTTATAATGGAATTATCAGATTCAGCTATCAATAGTGTCCAGGATAAGGGACAATTCTTTAAAATAAGTCATTTATTTTATTGTTACAGATTTGTTAGAAGATCTTAAAAAATATTTTCTAAACTTACCATCTTAATGTCTATAACAATGTGTTTCCTAATACCATAGTTGCAAAATCAGATAAGGTTACTGGAGAGACATCTTATGTTTGCATCACTTGAATTTTGAAATGTTTTATTTTTTGCCTCTTCTCCTGCCAGCTGAATATAGACTCCTTAAGAGTGGGACATTTTTGTCATTACTGAAGTTCACTGATGGCACTAAATAAGCATTTATTTTTCTTATGTAGTGAATGCCTACATAGGGTTAAGTTATCCAATTCCTTAAAAATTACTTCGTTATGAATAATTTTTGTCCATCCTTCCAGTCTTTGATTTTTTTAGATGCATTGGTAAATCAGACAGTAGGATTCCTATCGTCATAAACAAATTAGATGTGTGAAAACACACAAATATTGTAATTCGATTTTAAGAAGTTCATAGACATATTGAAAACATACATAAAATTCCAATATCCTTAAGTCCCAATAGTAAAAATAAGGAAACCCATTAAACCAGAAATACTATAGACAAACAAATATCTATCTTCTTTTAGATGTGGCAAGCCTAGATTAAAAAAAAAAAAGAAGAAAAAGAAAGAGAATGATTATCACCAATCTCAATCAACAAGCGACCTGTCATATTTTATGCCTATGGAAGGGAGCTTACTAATTTATTGCTGTGAGATCTGAAGTACTCTATAAATGGAGAAATGTATTTTCCACTTAATATTTTCAATCTATTTGTAACAAAGAAAGATCTTATATTAGATCTCTTATATTAATTTGGTTAATTACAAAGATAAACCATGTTTCACTTACTTCTGACCTATTTGCAAGGAAAAGGCAAAAGGAGTGTGATATGTCTACAGGGGGATTATTTTCTATTGATGGGTGTCTGTTGACAAAATCCTTATCATTTCTTGCCAATTTTCTCAAAGAACATTGTGACAACTGCTCACAGCAGGCAGAGTCAGACTCCAGAATTGATTTTGGCAATCTGTATTGATCATATTCTTGATGATCTTTAGAACATCTTGCTGTCCCAGACTTTACTTATGTCAAGGAAAATTAACAAATCTATCTGATATTGGTATGCTATGCCTTTACCAAATTTTGAATTCTGAAAATAAAAGCATAGGAAGTTAATTATAATTGTCATCAATATTTAAGAGCCATTTCTAGCCAAAAAGCATCAACAAGCTAATAGAACATTTTATGAAGATGCTGTTCTCATTTTATTCTGCTGCATAATGATTTTAGAGGTTCATAAAATGAAAATGAATGATAGGAAAGTTGTTTATTTTTGAGCTTTTTATGGCACTTTTGTTCTTTGTGCAGGAAAATGAAAAGATATTTGAAGATGATAATGGGAAAAATGTGAAAAGAAAGTAAAGAAGGAAACAGGAGGCAATGAGAAAATGGAATAGAGTCTTTAAATGTTTGCCACATCTTCCTGGTAAGATACAAGAGAAGAGATATCAACAAACTAATAATAGAAAAATGAGAAGAGGCCAAGGTAACCATGATTAAATAAGTACATCTATTTGTGTGCATGTGTACATCTGTGTACATATATACACATATTAATGTATTTTATTCAGCATTCAAGATAACAGGAAAATAAGTTTGCATATATTTTCTTTGTATTCTTGCATAATTCTCATCTTATAGAGGGAGAAAATACAGTGCAGAAAAAGTATGATGAATAAGAAGTCACCCAGTCAGTGGGAATAATGGAGAATTCCTTGTTTTTTTTTTTTTGAGATTCCATAAATGATTGATCCATTTGATTAAATTATTTTCTGAAAGATATCATATGTACTGAGACATAAGACAGTGCTGAGGTCTATGATTTTATCTCATTTAAAAACGAATTAACCTAAAAGCATTATTTGACTTTGAAATCCACACTTGTTGACTAAATGGCTTATGCTAGTGTACTTTTCAAAGACAGGTGAGGGCCTTGATTGAGGACCAGTGACTCATTTGTCCACTCTCTGGCTATATCAAGAATGTCTTCAGCATGTATACATTCAGTCAGACTGGTAAAGTGTATCTTGAACATTAGAGTTTTATGTTAATTCTTTTTTTTCAAATGAATTTGGCCAAAAATGTTAACAAAATTGGAAACAGCTGTGTTAAGAAACTACTTTCTTTTCCATTTATAGTCTTGTCGACCAATATAAACTTCATCATTTTAGTGGAGCTTCTCCCCCACATCCAGATGTTATGGATTTCTCAATAATCCTCAGCAAAAATTGCCAAACCCAACAAGAAGTTTTAACATGTAAATTCAACACATTGTTTCATGCTCATCATGGCCTTTTCTCCATCAACCCCATCCTCATCAGATTTCAGATGCTCGGCAGTTGACACAGCTACAGCAAAGGACTCTGAGTCATCATCTCATTGTGGGATGGGTTTCTTTTACATTTTTTTTGTCTGATTCATGAACTGCTTTTTGAAAATCTAAAAATGGTTCATGAATTGCTTGGGAGTTGGCAAAAATTAATAATAATGAGCCCATTTTGAGTACACTGAAATGAACTGATTATCATTGCAAGCTGTTGCTAATTTGGATTCTTGATGGCAAGAAAGGGTTCTACAGGAGCCTTTTCATTTGCAAGTAGGACAGATTTCATGGTGTGGCAGAGAAAACACTTTGTAACCTTTACCTCTTTGTTTCCTTTTAGGATTATGAGATATGAAGGAATAATAAAGCTGTTATTGAGACTGGATTTTTTTTTCTTCTTCTAATCATACTGGGAAAATGATATAACCTAAGGCCATTCTATGCAAGTGGTAAAAGCAGACATGTCACTTAATCCCAGAATAGAGCTTGGATGTTTGTGCAAATGTTAAGAGATTATGTTCTGCAGAATAAGCATGGATAACTTTGGTTATTTTATCCTAATTTATTACCCCTAAAATTTTAGTTTTGCTCATATCAGTTTCTAACCATTTTCTCCTAAACTTTCAAATTTATTGGCTTCAGCAGCATGCCTCAGTCAATTCTTTCTCTGGTTAAAGTATGTTGAGAATAGCTTAGCATACTTTAAAGATACAAGAGAAAAGTAAAGATTAGTAGACCACAGTTAATACTGACATATCAGAAATGACACATATTGAAATATCAAAATTATTTTGTCATAATTTAACACAACCAAACATACTGAAATGGAAAACCTATTTGACTTCCCATGAACTTATGAAATAAAACATTTAAAAAATTTTGTTTTCATAGTAATCATATACCTCTAACCATGTTTCCTGTTCTGAAACCAAGTAAGTGATCTCTGAAAACAATAACCTGTAAATATAATTATGAAAGAAATAATTTGACCTCATAGTTGAATACTCAATGGGATGAACTGGTATAACTTGGACTTGAAATTATAATATACAAAATACTGCAAATAATTAAATAATTTTAGCACTTAGATAAATCATACTACCCTTTAGTCTGGTATGCTATGAAAAAAATAAACCTTTTGACTAAAACTACTCTTAACCAGCTACATATGAAGGGCAATGAAAATCACTCACAGGATTGGAAAGTTGTGCGTAATACTGTACTTAGAGTTCCTTCATTCCACAATTTAAAAAATTGTCTAAATTGTCCTGCTTGACATTTTTCTTAGATTATTCATCTTCTTAATGAAACAAATAACACAATAAAGTTTTGAAAATGGTGAGTGCACCTTGACAACATAATGAATAGCAAGAATTCAACCATAATTTAAAAATTTTAATTAACACTTAGCAACAAAAATTCTCAGATATCATATTAAGAAAACAAGAAAAAAAGATATTAAGTAAAACAAGAAATGCCTGTGAAAATGCCAATTTTATAGAAGATGGCAGAGTGAAGTTCTTGGATTAAAAGTGGTACCTTTATTTGGTGTTGAGTAAAAATAGACATATGAATTTCAGTCTTGGCAAGGCAATTTCAAAATCTTTATTTTATTTTTTGAGTATCTGAGACTTTACTATATCCAGAAATACTCCTAGAAATCACAATTTAAAGCAGGTAGTGTTTCACTCTCTCTTACAGGATATATAAATGCCAAACCACACTACAGTTTAATGCAGAAAACTGTTTCATTCTCAATGAGAGCTTTAAGTGTGAAGGGAACTAGAAATATCACACAGCACACATAGAAATTTAAATAATTTACAGTATTTCAAAAAAATTCACTTAATAATTTTGAAAACCTCTAGCATAACTGTTGATTTAAAAAACCCAAATACATTGTCCCATTAAATAAAGGTCAAAGACTTCCATCTTTTAAAAATTGTGCTAGACTTTATCATGAGCCAGAGTTAGGGTGTTGGAAGGGCGGGGGCAAAGATAGAAAGAAGGATTTAGGAATTTGGTCTCTTTAATTTTACTCTCTGCCACCTGCTAGGTACATCACTCCAGATCTGTTTTCTTCAAATCTTACTTTTTCTTTTGTATCTTTTAGGGTCAACTAATATCAGAGGAAAGACGTTTATGTGGGGATTGAGAGGTTAGGTAAAAAAGAAATATTTAAATTAGTATTAAATGACTAAAACTTTTATTTTAATATGATACTGAATGTTTAGGTCCTCTGGAAAAGAAAATGATCTTTTCCATCTTTCGAGAGCTAAGATTCATAGCACTTAGAAGGACTATTGCTACTTGATTTTTGTGGCTAAGAGGTTGCTGAAAGAAATGAAATATGAAACCAACTACACTATTTGGCCTGCAAATCACTCAGGGTGGTCTAGCAGATCTGTGAAGTACACAAGATAATGTTTCTGGGATCAGAGGCTGCAACTTCTAGGAAACAGCAGAAAAGTATAATGCAATGGATATTTAATTTTGGACTATCTGTTTTAGAGGGAGAATGTATACATTTGCAAGGAATTCTTTCCCTTAACTCTGCTCCTTTTAATGTTATCTCTCCTTTCACAGTCATGTTTTCACACTTTTTCCTACTCTTGATTCTGACTACTTCCAGTCTGCAGAATATGGGTATTCCTGACCATTACATGACTGATTCACCATTGTAGTACTGAAGTTAACAAACACTGGCCTACCACTCAAAATTGACCCACTGTTTGTTTTTATATGACCCCTGAGCTAAGAATGAGATTTATGTTTTTTTAAAAAAATTAAGATTTGTATTTTTGACATATGAAAAATCATGAAATTTGAATTGCAGTGTTCATAAATAAAGGTTTATTGTAACACAAACATGCCAATTCATTTAGATCATATCTATGAATGCTTATGTATTACAATGGCAGAGTTAACTAGTTTCTTCAAAGATTATTTGGCCTGAAAAGTCTAAAGTATTTAATTCTATCCTGGCCAGAAACAAACTGCTGAATCTTCCAGGGGTCACAACAAAAGACACCAAAATTTCACTATCTCTCTTTAATAACCTTAGTTCCAGACTGCTTTAGAAAAAGACATCAACAGCTTTCTATAATTTAGGTTGGAACTCATGCAGTTTCTTTTTATCAAAACTGTATTTCGAGGTATCAATTATATTTTGCACCAAGGGAAGAAGGAATCAATCAACCACTTTCCTATTTAGTTTTATGGTTTTAAATAGTTGGAACATACTCCATACTTATAATTTGCCTATATCCCCCAAATTCTTACAGATATAATATCAATCTACAATCCTTTATGTGCTATTCTAAAATTCAGAAAGCTTTGCCCTGGATTCTGCTGTAGGCAAAATTTTACTTGAACTGATTTGAGCAACTTTTCATCCTAATTTTTCCCATTTAAAATTTTTCCCATTTTCCTATTTCTACTTCCGAGATTTTAATGTGCTGGATAAAATAATTAAGAGATACTGTCCCAGAGTCTTTTAGGTATGTTTTGTAATATGAATTATCTGAACAACATTACCTTCCTAAATTCTGAAAAAACATTCTTTTATACATATCAAGATTTCAGATCAGGGTTTGTGGACATACACTCTTCTTAAAATTATCATAACCATACGGAACTTTTATTTCCCCAAACATCCTCACACCATGCCCATGTCAGTAAATGACATCACCAGCTCCTCCGTGCTAACTGTAAAATATATCTACAACTGCTTCTTGTCATCTCTACCATTATCACTCTAGTCTAAACTATGATCTTTGCTTGTCTGGGATGTCACAATAACCTACAGCTTGTTGGTCTTTTTTCTCTAATCTTGGTATCACTATAGTGAATTCTCCATACTCAGAATAATCTTTATTCCATATCACACACCTGGTCAAAGCCTTTTGGTGACTTCCCACTACACTTAAATTCCAAACTCTAATGTGGTTCAAAAGGTCTACAAGATCCACCATGATATGGGCTTTGCCTAGGAACCTCATTTTGTACCACTCCACACTTGTTAGCTAATTTTACCATGACCCTCTTGTTCATGTCTGTCTCAGGAATTTGTTTCTGCTGGAACTGTCCTCTTCCAGATTTTATATGATGAGGTTATAATTACAAAATTATAGAACTTATGCTGCATAAATTTCAAGCCTAGATAAGAAAAGGAGATGTAACTTTCACCTTAGTTGCTGGAATAATTGTACTTGTGGCCCTGAGCCACCACCACAAAATTTCTTTCTGTTACTTTAAGACTGCCATACAAAAGAACGCCATGTAAATGCTCCTGTTAACAATACAGCCTATTTTAGTTTTAATAGTTCTCAGTCATTGCAGGTATGCCAGGATCAGTCTATGTTCCAAAAGGGTGAATCTCAATCAGCACCTGATCCTAGTTGACTGGAAGTCAACACCTCTGCAAGCAGCCTTTAAAGAATGAAAATATACACATCCCAGTGGAAGCACAAGGGAAGCCCTGCTGTCCAACAGAACAAAACAACCTGGAAGTGCCCCCTGTGTGAATGTGACAAAAATTAGGGCTCCAGACAGAGGTAGAAGTCCCTTTTGGGAAGATACTGATGGACCATAGCAGGCAGAGGAATAAAAACCAGGACAGGACAGCATGCCCTTAACTATGGTTACCTGAGAGCTGCTCAGTAGGTCCCTAAAAGTGTGCCAGACCAGAAGATATTCCCTCAGGCCAAAACTCCTGGACAAGCAAATAGGTGTCTTTCCCAGAAACACCAGGGTGTGTTTTAGTGTATCAGTGCAGTGTTTCAGGAATGGCAGTCTGCCAAGAACAGCATCTCAGATGGTTATAGTTCCATGGAACCCCAGAACGCTGGTCCCTCTGGTGTCTAGATCCAGGAGATCAAGAGGGTGTTCCATGGGTGACAGCCACAAAAGCTGGGTGACCATACTTTAAAAGCGAATCACCAGAAGCATGTAGAAGCATCCCTCTGTGAGATACTGGCATTCTAGAGTGCAGCAGATTGCAAAGATGGTGTCTTTCAGCTGAAGCTGTTCAAAGAGTGAGTACAAAAATGGTATTTGCCTGAAAAAAAGGAAAGGAAAAAACAAAAAAAGAAAAGGGGAAAAAAACAATGATTGTGCCCACCACCTTTCAACAAGGCAGAGAATGAAAAATAGCACGTTCTTAAGGTGGGAAAGTCTTTTTAAAAAATGGTGTTATGAAGATGGCACCCACCAGCCTCTCTTCCTGGAGAAGGACGAGCAGGCCTCTGCTCCGCACCCCAAAGCTTTAAAATTAGCAAGTGAGGCTTTTCTCACAAAGTGTGGGTGCAGTCCACCTGTAGGGTAAAGAAAATGTCAGGCTTTTCTGCCCTTCCGCCATCAGGATAGATGATGGATCCTTGTCCTGAATGCATGCCTGATGTCGGGCACCTGGAATAGGGTGTGGGCATAGGTAGATGGGATTCAGCTGAGTTAAGACTGCACTTTTAAGGGCGGCGTCACGGGGGGACGCCAGCAGCAGCAGCAGCAGCAGCAGTAGAAGCAGAAGCAGAAGCCGAAGCCGAAGCCGAAGCCGAAGCTGAAAGAGAAGCCGAGAAGCAGCAGAACGAACGCTAGAGAGCCCAGATAGAGTGAAGACTTGCTGGGGGCTGGGAGGCTGGCAGGCCCCTGCCTGCCATATGCCTGGTGAACCCCAAATAAAAGACCTGCAAAAACCACTGAGGACTCTGACTCCTCCTTTACCCGGTCTGCACGGGATCAGAAAACCTGTACTGTGGCCAGTCCTGCCTCTACACCACCCCACCGGGCAGCTTCTGCCCTGAGCCCTGGGCTGTGCCTGTGCAATCCCTTTAAGAGTTGCCTCTAGGTTCATTGCAGCCTCTGGGCCTCAGGGCAGGAGCTACGTGGCTTGCACGCCCCGGATGCCCCACGAGGCATCTCTCAGAAGTGCAGGCTTAAAAGTTGGGGTGTCCATTGTGGAGTCTGTACCCTTTGCGCCTCAGGAGAAGATCCAGTTTGGAGTTCTTTTCAAATACCGGTTGTGGCACTGAGGGGTTGGGTTTACGACCAGACTGTGTCACAGCCGCTCCTACCTGCTTAGAGGTGTTTTTTCTCTCCCTTTGTCCTCATCTGCCCCTCAAGTGAAGGCAGCCTTTCCTCTAGTTTTTAATTTGTTCTGGAGAGAATGAGTCTGTCCTTAACTGGCTTCAGCTGAGTCTGCGTGAGGAGGCGCTTGAGTCGCGGCCTGCTCTGCCGCCATCTTGAGCTGGAACCCGCTTGCTCCTGGAGGAGCCGCTTGTTCCGGAACCCCGGCTCCTTGGAGGGCCCCTTCTCCCCGGCGCCTGGTGGAGGGCTCAGTCTACTTTCCAGTCATAGAAAGGTAAGAGTTAGTGCTTATTCCTCTAAGTCTTTTATTCCAAATGTTGCCTCTGTTCCTCCAAAGTACTGAAACATCCACTCTTGCTTTACATCCATTCACAGGATAAAATAGATTCTTTTGTCTCTAAATGAAAGTAAGAGATGTGGGAAGAGAACATAGACCTCCTTGAATTATTGAGACTATAAAAGACAGAATTAAAAACTGAGCAGACCTACTATGGAGAGGCACAGAGTTTGAAACGTAGAGATACTTCTAGCAGCCGCAAGTGGAGTCCGGCCTCTAACCAGGGTTTGCAAAAAGCCACCTTCTCCATTTACTCACCGAATGGAGACATGGGGAGCTAGTGTTTGGGCATCAGAAGATTTCCATTAGAGTAATACTAAGTTTGTGATTCCATATTAGAAAATTCGTCATTAAGACCATGCTCCAGAATCAAAGATCAATGAGAATAATTACAGACGTTTTTAACTGTAAAAAATAGAAACGACCTAAGTGTAAGACCAAAAAAGAATCTTAGGATTTTGTTTGATTTTAAATTAATTTGGAAATTAATTTGGAAGAGATATAGCATTTTAAAATGCTTTCTATTTTGAGCAATAATAGACATTGTTCCTGTGTTTAAAATTTTAAATGTAATTTGCAAGTTTAAATATAATACACACTTAAATTCCCACCGTAAAAAACAAACAAAATTTATAACCAAGGAAAGCCCCTGTCATTTCACTTAGTTCTAGTTCCCTCCTTAGAGAAAACCATCTTCATCCAAAAGGGGTCTGTCATACCAGAAAATTGCCTGTGCATTTACCCATAATATTTTTGAACTTATGAACTATATACAGTTTGGCTTCAAGTAAATAATATATCTTGAATTTTATTTTATTATTTTATTTTTTAAATGTTCTCTGCCTTGAGGAACATTCCATATCTTGAATGCATACAGTATGTAATAGAATGAAATTGTCATAACATGGATGTATTGTAGTTTCTGTCATTCCCCTGTTGATTAAATTTTCTCCAGTTTTTTTCTGTTGTTTCCAAATAATATTAAGTGTAATGAACATAAACAGCCCAAAGATGGAATATAATGTTCACCCTATATGAAACTGTTTTTTAATCGTTGTAGTTGATGTGTTTGCTATTAGTCATGGTGTATTATGCTTTTTAAAAAAATAATAGTTTCTTATGAGTTTCTGTATTTGCTAACAGGAATCAGGCTGCCTTAGTTTTTCTTTGGTAAAAGGTGTACAGAGGGGGCGGAGCAACATGGCGGCGAGGAGACGCTGCGAGTAAGATCTCCCATTAAAAAAAGTTAATAGGGAGGAAAAGCGGCAGGTCCCAGTGAGAACTGGGACACGGAAGATAAACGGACGACTCCAGCAAACTGCCCGAAGAAGAAAGTTGCCATAAAAGAGGACGAGAAGGGAGGGAAGCGCAGAACCCTGCTCCCCTCCCCCGCCCACAAAGTCGGCACTCTCCGACCGACCGGCAGAAAGGAGGGAAACAACAAACCAAAACGGCCAACAAGAAAAACGGACGCAGCAAGTGGGACTGTGAGTGGAAAGGAACTATTGCAGCCACCACACCCTGTGAACGGGAGAGGCGAACCCTGCAGGATCCGCCGCGGAGGTGAGCTCCAGGCGCCATTAAAGAGAGCCACGCCCCCCAGGAGGAGACCAGCACCAGCACACAGCCCCGGCCGCCCGGTAAGGTTGCGTGCGGAAAGCGGCGCGGATCCGGACCGGATCACAGCTGCCCAGGTCCCCGCGCCTGCGACCTAGGCTTGCGGGGAGACGGCGGAGGCCCTCCCTGAGTGAGCAGGAACAAGGCGCCCAGGCAGGGGAGCGGGATTCAAAAGGCGCCATTCCCGCGCCACTGATCTGGGCTACAGCCCGTGTCCTGGAACTGAGGGCTTTGGAACTGAGACCCGGGGCACGAAATTAGGGGGAGACGGCGGAGGCCCTCCCTGAGTGAGCAGGAACAAGGCGCCCAGGCAGGGGAGCTGTATTCAAAAGGCGCCATTCCCGCGCCACTGATCTGGGCTACAGCCCGCGTCCTGGAACTGAGGGCTTTGGAACTGAGACCCGGGGCACGAAATTAGGGGGAGACTGCGGAGGCCCTCCCTGAGTGAGCAGGAACAAGGCGCCCAGGCAAGGGAGCTGTATTCAAAAGGCGCCATTCCCGCGCCACTGATCTGGGCTACAGCCTGCGTCCTGGAACTGAGGGCTTTGGAACTGAGACCCGGGGCACGAAATTAGGGGAAGACTGCGGAGGCCCTCCCTGAGTGAGCAGGAACAAGGCGCCCAGGCAGGGGAGCAGGATTCAAAAGGCGCCACTCCCGCCCCACTGATCTGGGCTACAGCCCGTGTCCTGGAACTGAGGGCTTTGGAACAGAGACCCGGGGCACGAAATTAGGGGCGTGGGTTCCCCACGACGGTGGGGCACAAGGCAGACACAGCACCCCAAAGCCGTTGAGGTGTACCCTACCATCCCCGCTCTGCTCCCTGTCCCACGGGGTGGAAAATCAGCTCCCCAAGGGCTCTAGGAGAGATCTCTGGCACCACCTAGCGACTTGAAGCCAGCAGAGGCTCCTGAAGGAGCTAGTGGCCAGCTGGGGAGTTTGCCCACACCGGGCCCCTTCCGAACAAGTAGTCTGAGCCCACAGGGAGAGCGAGCACCCACAGCCGGGGCAGACCAGGTGCGCAGAAGAGTGTGCCTGAGACCAGACACGCAGGGAGTGTGTCCCACATCACCATTTTAGAACAGGGACATTTCTTCAGTAAAGACTACCTGCAGAAGGCTTCCTCAGGAGCCAGAGGTGAGCGGGGGAAGTTCGCCCACGCCAGACCCCCTCTGGCCTGCAGTCCAAGCCCAGAGGGGAGCAGGAACCCACCGCCGGGGCAGACCAGGCGCACAGGGGAGTGTGTCCCTACATCGGCATTTTAGAACAGGGACCTTTCTCCAGTAAAGACTGCTTGAAACTGACAGATGACTCCTGGAAGAACCAGAGGGGAACAGAGAAGCCCACCCAAGATGCCGGCCAGTCCCAACAACACACTGTCCCAACGCATACGGCAAATTAGAAAACAGACAGTAGGGAAGAGAAGAACAACACGCAACCTAGCAACTCTCCAGAGAAAAAGCACACCACAAAAAGAAAGCCAGCCCCCAGATTGCAAAGACAATAACTTGGAAGAATTTCTGAGCCTTCCAGAAAGAGAATTTAAAATTGCCGTGATTAAAAAACTAACAGAAGTCATAAAGGAAAACAATGATAAGGGAAAAATAATCAACGATCAGAAGAATTCAATTGAGTCCCTAGAGAGGGAAAACAATGGTCAGAAGAAAGAAATTGAGTCCCTAAAGAGGGAAGTAAAAGAAATGCAGGAGATCAAAGAATTAATGGAAGAACTAAAGAATTCTGGGAAAAGCAATGAAAGCAGAATAGATGAAATGGAAGAACGAATAAGTAATCTTGAAGACACAGAAATAAAAAGAACCAAAACAGAAAAGGAAAGAGAAGTACGAAGGAAAAAGAACGAAGAAAGACTTCGGGAACTATCTGACTCCATGAGGAAAGGAAATATAAGAGTTATAGGAATACCAGAAGGAGAGGAGAGAGATGTAGGAACAGAGAAAATATTCAAAGAGATAATTGAAGAGAACTTCCCAAATGTGAAGAAGGAGCTGAAAATTGATATACAAGAAGCAAGAAGAACACCAAACTTCCACGACGAAAGGAAAAATACAGCAAGACACATAATAGTAAAGCTCCCAAGAATCCAGGACAAGGAAAAAATAATGAAGCTGGCAAGAGGGAAGAAACAGATAACATTCAAAGGAAAACCAATCAGGCTGACATCAGACTTCTCCGAAGAAACACTACGGGCAAGGAGAGAGTGGAGGGACATAGTCAACAGACTCCAAGAAAACAGATGCCAACCAAGAATACTCTATCCCGCAAAGCTCTCCTTCCTCTTTGAAGAAAGAATATGGACCTTTCCAGACAAACAGAAACTCCGGAATTTCATTGCAACTAAACCCCCACTCCAAAAAATACTACAAGGAGTCCTAAAGCCAGAACCTCAGAGGGACGAATAACAATGAAAGAAGGCCAAAAAAAAAAAGTTATTAAAAGAATAAATAAATAAAATCAAAGGAAAGACAAACACAATGGCAAATACAGATGTTAACATATCAATAATAACTCTGAATGTAAATGGACTAAACTCTTCAATAAAAAGACACAGAGTTGCAGCCTGGATTAAGAAACAAAACCCGACCTTTTGCTGTCTCCAGGAAACACATTTAGCTACAAAAGATAAACATAGGCTCAAAGTTAAAGGATGGAAAACAATCCTACAAGCAAATGGACCAAAAAAGAAAGCAGGAACAGCTATACTTATATCAGATAAAACAGATTTCAAACTCAAAAAGATAAAAAGAGACCCCAAGGGTCACTACATTATGATCAAGGGGACAATACTTCAAGAAGAAATAACACTCATTAACATATACTCACCAAACGAAGGAGCACCAAAATATATCAGACAACTGTTGTCCTCTCTGAAAACAGACATCAGAGAAAACACATACGTAGTGGGAGACTTCAACACACCACTATCAACAATGGATAGATCAACAAGACAAAAAATAAGTAAAGAAACTAAAGCTCTAAATAAGGACCTAGAGCAATTGGGCTTAACAGACATCTATAGAACACTAAACCCCAAAAAAACGGAGTACACATTTTTCTCAAGCGCACACGGATCATTCTCCAGGATCGATCACATACTGGGGCACAAGACAAACATCAACAGATACACCAAGATTGAAATCATATCAACCATCTTTTCTGACCATGAAGGCATCAAACTAGAAATAAACCATAAAAAGAAGGCAAGGAACTTTCCTACCTCATGGAGATTAAAAACCACACTACTGGAAGACCATTGGACTAATGAGGAGATCAAAGAAGAAATTAAAAAATTTTTTGAATTGAACGACAAGGAGGACACCAATATCCTAAATGTATGGGATGCAGCAAAAGCAGTAATAAGAGGAAAATATATAGCAATAGAAGCTCACATCAAGAAACAAGAAAGAACGCAAAGAAACAACCTAATCTCAAAGCTCAAAGATCTAGAAAAAGAACAACAAAAAAACCCCAAAACCAGTAGAAGAAAAGAAATAATAAAAACCAAAGCAGAAATAAATGAAATTGAAACTAAAAAAACAATCCAAAAGATCAATGAAACCAAGAGCTGGTTCTTTGAAAAAATCAATAAAATAGACAAACCCCTAGCCAGGCTCACAAAGGAAAAAAGGGAGAAAGCACAAATAAACAGGATCATCAATGAAAGAGGAGAAATCACAACGGACACAGCAGAAATCAAAAGAATAATCAGTAACTACTATGAACAGTTATATGGAAACAAGTTCAACAATCTAGAGGAGATGGACAAATTCCTACAACTCTACAATCACCCAAAGCTAGATAAAGAAGAAATAGAACACCTAAACAGACCAATTACAATTAGCGAAATTGAAATGGTAATAAAACACCTCCCCAAAAACAAAAGCCCAGGACCTGATGGATTTACAAATGAATTCTACCAAACATTCAGAGACGAATTAGTGCCTATCCTTCACAAACTCTTCCAAAAAATTGAGAAGGAAGGGACAATACCAAACACGTTTTATGAAGCCAACATTACACTAATACCAAAACCGAACAAGGACAACACAAAAAAGGAAAACTACAGGCCAATCTCCCTAATGAACACTGATGCAAAAATCCTCAATAAAATTTTAGCTATCAGAATCCAACAATGTATCCATAAGATAATTCACCACGACCAAGTTGGATTCATTCCAGGGGCACAAGGATGGTTTAACATCCGAAAATCAATCAACGTTATCCAACACATCAACAAAAAGAAATATAAAAACCATATGATAATATCAATAGATGCTGAGAAAGCTTTTGACAAAGTGCAACACCCATTCATGATAAAAGCCCTTGAAATTCTTGGGATACAAGGAACATACCTCAACATCATAAAGGCCATCTATGACAAGCCAACAGCCAGTATCATTCTCAATGGTGAAAAGCTGAAAGCAATTCCATTAAGATCTGGAACAAGACAAGGATGTCCACTCTCACCATTGCTTTTCAATATAATACTGGAAGTCCTAGCCAGGGCAATAAGACAAGAGAAAGACGTCCAAGGAATCCAAATAGGAAAAGAAGAAGTCAAACTATCACTATTTGCAGACGATATGATATTATATATAGAGAACCCCTAAAACTCCACAGAAAAGCTAATTCAACTCATCAATCAGTTCAGTAAAGTGGCAGGATACAAAATCAAAACGCAAAAGTCAGTAGCCTTCCTATACACAAACAATAAATCTGAAGAAGAAGAAATCAAAAAGACCATCCCTTTTGTTATTGAAACAAAAAAAATCAAATATTTGGGAATAAATCTAACAAAAGAGGTAAAGGACCTATACAAAGAAAACTATAAAACACTGTTAAAAGAAATAGAAGAAGACACAAAGAAATGGAGAGACATCCCCTGCTCATGGATTGGAAGAATAAACATTATTAAAATGGCCATCCTTCCAAAAGCAATATAAAGATTCAATGCTATTCCAATCAAAATTTCAATGTCATTCTTCAAAGAAATAGAACAATTATTGATGAAATTCATATGGAATCACAAAAAACCCCGAATAGCCAAAGCTCTCCTGAAAAAAAAAGAAGGGAATGGAGGCATCAGACTCCCAGACTTCAAACTATACTACAAAGCCATAATCATCAAAACTGCATGGTATTGGAACAAGAACAGACATACAGACCAATGGAATCGAATAGAAAATCCAGAAATAAACCCACAGATTTATGGTCAACTAATCTTTGACAAAGGAGCAAAGAATATGCATTGGAGCAAAGAAAGTTTGTTCAATAAATGGTGCTGGGAAAACTGGGTCGCTACATGCAAAAGAATGAAGCTTGACCACCACCTCACACCATACACAAAAATCAACTCAAAATGGATTAAAGAACTAGACATAAGACCTGAAACCATAAAATACATAGAAGGAAATATAGGCGAAACACTACGTGATTTGCACATCAAAGACATCTTTACAGACACATCACCCAAAGCAGTGATAGTGAAGGCAAAGATAAACAGCTGGGACTACATCAAATTAAAGAGCTTTTGCACAGCAAAAGAGACAATAACAAAAACAAAGAGAAACCCCACCAACTGGGAGAACATTTTTGCACCCAACACTAATGATAAAGGACTGATCACAAAAATCTGCAAAGAGCTGATGAGACTCAACAACAACAAAGAAAATAATCCAGTCAAAAAATGGGCAGAAGAGCTTAAAAGAAACTTCTCTGAAGAGGAAATGCAAATGGCCAACAGGCATATGAAAAAATGTTCAACATCAGTTGTCATCAGGGAAATGCAAATCAAAACTACCATGAGATACCATCTTACACCAGTGAGAATGGCACATATTAAAAAAACTAGCAACAACAAATGTTGGCGAGGGTGTGGAGAAAAAGGAACTCTTCTGCACTGTTGGTGGGAGTGCAAACTGGTCCAACCACTGTGGAGAGCTGTGTGGAGATTTCTGGACCTACTAAACATAGAGCTTCCATATGATCCAGCAATTCCACTCCTAGGTATTTACCCAAAGGACACAGAAACATCAATTCCAAAGAACACCTGCACCCCTATGTTTATAGCAGCACTGTTTACAATAGCTAAGCTTTGGAAACAACCCAAATGCCCAAAAATAGATGACTGGATCAAGAAGATGTGGTACATATATACCATGGAATATTACTCAGCATTCAAAAAAGATAAACACATGCAATTTGCAGCAACATGGATGGCGCTGGAAGGGATCATGCTCAGCGAAATAAGCCAAAAAGAAAAAGAAAAATACCGGATGGTCTCACTCATAGCAGGAATCTAGAAAACTTAAATAAGGGACCAGGAAAATGAATAACTATAAGATAGTGAAAATCAAAATCAACAAAAAACTATGAACCAGAGACACTTTTAGGGGGGCGGGAGGGGAGGGATTGGGGTCAGAATGGGGGGGCTGCAATTGTATGGGGAATATAACAATAAAATTTATTTAAAAAAAAAAAAATAAAGATACAGAGCATTAGATCTGGAGTTAAAAAAAAAAAAAAAAAAGGTGTACATACTTTTTCCATGACAGTTTCACAACTAGAAGTTTAAAGCTGCAATCTGTAATTATCAATGCCAAGAATAAAATTATATTTTCATTCCAGCATTATTTATGATGAGAAAAATAGTTGAACTACCTTAAAATTTCTTGAATACTTTATAATAGATGGAAAAGCAGGGCCTTTAGTTTTATAATTTATTAAGGAAGAAAGGAAATAACTTTGGATCACACTGCCAAGGCACAGTAGGATTCAAGATAGGTTTAATAATTTTTTTAAGTTATATTTTGCCCTAGAAGATTGTAAAAACAGTTGTTTTGAATATGAGCCATGAGATTTTTAGTGTTAAACTTTGAGCTTAGAAAATATAATTAGAAGCCTTCAGGGTATGTCTTGTGTTATGTATGTTATTTTTACAGGTCTACATTCAAATATATTTGATTGGTAAGCACATTTTTGCTGTTTGGACAATAATTGAATCGTTAGGTCAAAAGAAGGGAGGAGATTAAATACTTTTTTATTTTTAAGACATTTATTTATTTATACAAGCACTGGGTACAGTCAGAAGCTCGGGAGGTTGAGAGAATTCACCAGTCAGAGCAGAGAGCAGAGCAGGCAGGCTTACGAAGTACACTGCTGAAGGGAGCAGCGGGCGGTAGGAGAGGTCTGCTCGCCATGTGGGACCCTCGCCGGCAGCCAGGATCGAACTGGCGCTGCAGAGGCTGCGGGCAGCTTTGCAACCCAGCGCTCAACCACTGTGCCACTGGGGAGGCCCTTAAATATTATTTTAGAAGGGCAGTATTGAACAATAGAAAATATAATGTGCTTTAAAAATATACAAACTGTTTTATGGTTGATGAATGATGAACAGACATTGAAGAATGATGAACAGACATTACAAAGTAGATTTCTTCAAGTATTCAAATTACTGTAGCTGATGTTTTGATTTCCTGCATTGAAATAGAGAGAGAAGGGCTGAGATTTGGAACTTACAGAGATCATATTTTAGGATAGTATCTAATATCTGTGATGAGAAGATTCGCAGCAACAACGAGGCAGACCTAGGACACTGGTCTTGTTTGGTTTTGGACAATGAATTTTAAAAAGGAGCCTTTACATGGATTGTAGGTTTTCCTGTTTGAGTATCATTTCTTTATGAAACCCCTTAAGTCTTTACTAATTGTATTAATCACTACATTCAAGTAATAGCCTTGTGTTGGTACAAACTTGGGGAGTAGTGAAATCAGTTATATTTTGAAATAAATCATACTGCAAAAATCTGGGATAGCATGTAGATATATGGTAATGATATGCCAAAAGATGCAATTCAAAGGGGGAAAACATAATAAAACAGATTCTTTGGATCCTAAGAAATATTTGGGAGTGCTTTGCTTTTTCCTTCAAGTTCTTTGGATGGAGTCTCTAGGAATACATCTTTGAGCTTTAAAAGGGAGGGTAATCTTAGAGCTTACAGGATTTAAGGACTCTCTGATGGCTGAATTACATTTTAGAAATATTTTTTAAGGAACTTTATGGATATGAAGCTTTCTGGGTCCTGTATATTTGGTAGTATATGTTAGCTTCACGTAGTAATCACTAGTGATTGGTTTGGGAATCTTGTACCGTGACTGCTTTCCTCAAAACTATTTATATGTTGCTCCAATCTTTTATGACATTTACAATTGAGAAGAAAATCTGAGTCTAGTGTGATTTTTGCTTCCTTTGAAGATAATCTATTTTCTCTTCTTTGATGCATATATAATTCTTCCTTTATTCTTGAGATGTAAAAATACCACCAGTTTATTTCAGATACTTATTTATTTTACTAATTCTGCCTATGGCTAGGTTAATTCTTTTGAAATGATTTGGATCTTTATTACATTCAGAATATTTTAGATTATTGATAAGGTGCTTTAGGCCTACTAAGCAAAGCAATTATGTGCCCAAGTTATAAATATTGACTTGGGTGGCCTCAGGGCTGGCTGCAAAGGTAGACCTTGTGTGGCTTGATAGGGTCTTTGCCCTTAGAAGGAGAGCTTTCCTGTACTTCAGGATAAAATTAGCAGCTTTCCTATTCTCATGGATAAAAGTATCGATAGCTTCCCTGTGGTAACTACAAAGAATGGATTGCTATGGAAGGAGCAATTTATGTTCCATTTCAACTCTGTATCCTCTCAATTTTACCCTTTATTTCATAGAGTCTATGTTTTATAGATTTTTTTGTTTGTTTGTTTTACATGAAGCAGACAATACTAAACTGTCTTCTCTTTCCTATTCTCAGTTATTTTTAGAAAATATTTTCCTACTGTAACATGACTGCTCTATTTACCTTAATTTATTTTTGCATATTTTCCATGGGCATCAAGTTGCTTATTGTTGTATTTGCTGACCTTTCTTAGAAGTATGGACAGATTTGATGTTTTTATGTAGATAAAGTGGCAGCACAATCCTTTATTTCTCATCATCATCAGTGTGGTCATTGAAAATATTTTCACCTGATCTTGAGCCATGAATTCACATGATACAATGACTTCACTAAGTCAGCTACACAGAAGTCAACCTATAACCACCAGGGGTGTGAAAGTCTTATTACCAGCTCTTCATTGTGTCTCTTTTTGTCTCACTGATGATAATGATGAATCCACTGCAAATCGATATTTATGTTTGGCCTGGCCTGACTTTCCAAAACAGTGTCCACTAAGTGACTTTCACAGGATCCTTCTTTTTGCTACTCAGCACACTTTTGTGCTTCTCCAGACAACAAATGTGTAAATATTGAATAAAATCTTTGATATTGATACACAGCAACAACAACAACAATGAAAATACCTGCCTCATCGCCCACTCTCCCTTGTAGCTGTACCTTTATGCATTACAACAAGTTAGAGGTATGCTAGTGCATATCCCTTTGCTGTTTTCATGATGCAAATAACCTCTGTGTGGACTCAGGCATGCTTGAGTGTTGTATCATAAGAACTTACTTGAAGGGGCCTCCCCGGTGGCGCAGCGGTTGAGCACTGGGTTGCAAAGCTGCCTGCAGCCTCTGCAGTGCCAGTTCGATTCCTGGCCACCCGGCGAGGGTCCCACATGGCGCGCAGACCTCCCCTGCCGCCTGCTGCTCCCTTTAGCAGTATATTTCGTCAGTCTGCCTATTCTGCCCCCTGCTCTGGCTCTGGTGAATTCTCTCACCCTCCCGCACTTCTGACTTTACCCAGTGCTTGTATAAATAATAAGTAAATAAATCTTAAAAATAAATAAATAAAAAGAACTTACTTGAAAAAGCTTCTACATAGAATTGTCACATCAGTCATTGCCCCCAATTTGCTCCGTCTTATTAATGGATTTTGTTTTCTTGTTTGCCTAATGAATCAGCTAAATTTTGGAAAGGGGTGTTTTAGCGTGTCCTTGGTAGTCATGGTGTAACTACACCAGAATTTCTTTGGATTTTCTGAATCACACAGGCAGCACCCATCCCTAGTTTCCTATCCTTGTAGATTTTCTCCCATGTTAATACGCTATTAGCAATTTGTGTGGAAAAGGAGAGCTAAGATTTGTGCCTTTATCACTATCATCCCCTGGAGTGCTCTCATCGACTCAGAGAAAAAAAAAATTAAAACTCAAAATAAAAATTATTTATTTTTTATAAATTACTTTAAATCTCTTAGGAAAGAAGAAATGCAGATAATGAATAGACCCTATGAAATGAAACAAGGCTTATTTACCAACTCCTACAAAACAGAATGTGTCGAATTCACTAAGTCACCCAGTGTCAAAATTTCACTTCACTTACTCTCCATTTCCTCTTCAAATTTAAGTGTATTCTCTATTTAAATCTTCATTTACTAATCTAATCTAATGCAAAAAATTGGATATGAAATATTGGAATATTATAAAGAAAAACTTGTAGATATTTCTAAAGTAAAGGTCTAGTAGAAAAAATTTTCCCGGAAAAGGGTGCATAGCATTAAGTAAGATGAAGAGGTAAGGAAGCATAGAGCGTGTTTAGGGAGTGTGACTGAAGTTGGATTCAGTGGGAGACTGAATGGAATAGAAGCTTATGTAGTGACTAAATATCTTGTTTGAAGTTTTTCACTTTTTGGGACAGGTTGTAGGAAGTCTCTGAATTATGTTCTATTTCAAAAAGCAAAGGTATATGCCAAGTAATATGCCTATAAGTTTGTTGTTCCTTTTTTTTTCCACACATAGTTACTCCTAGTGCTTTAGCTGATTCTCATTCTGAGATCCTTTTAACCAATCCTATCCAATCGTTTTCTAGTTTTGTGCTATAAAAATGATTTAATGCTCAGAGTGAGGAAAAAAGTATTTTGTAAATTGTGCCTTGAGTTTTTCCAATGGAAGCTATAATTCATATAGTGAAATGGGACATGAGTGAATACATGTTGATGCAACCTATGTGCCTTTATGATAATCTGAAAGGGGAAGGAAATTCTATGGGGACTTAAGCTAAGGGGGTGGGAGGAAGCAAATATTGTCTAAAAAATTTAAAAAATGATACATGTTAAAATAAAAAAAATAAATATTATACAAACAAAAAAAATGTACACCACATATGTTATGGGAATATCCTTGAAAGGCAAGGAGAAAGAAAAATCATTTACAAGGATAATTATTGTAGAATGAATTGAATATAGTGAGTAATGAAGACAGAATGTTTGTGCAATGTTTGATTATAGAAGAGTCTTATAATGAAGTTAAGGCATGTTAAGGAAAATTTTAGAAGTGTGAAAAATTAAAGGCATGCTTACAAAGTATGAGTGACAAAACTGGCGATGTTAAATTTATATCACAATTAAAACAAATTTATGTTACAAAGTTCAATATGTATAATAGACGGGAAACTTTAGTAACTAAAGAGAGAATTTTGAAAAAGCACTCTTAATTTAGACATAATTGGTTTTGTAAAAAATTGAAAAGATTTAACTAGGACTAGTTGATTTTAGTTATTTCTAGAAAGATGCTTGAAGTTTAAATATTTACAAATTAAAATGAAAGATGGAAATCAAAAGTAAGATAAATGTGGTGCTTTCTATATATGCGTATACATGTGCACATATATACCCACCCGGAGGAAAGGAGGATAAAAGAGTGTAAAATAAAAATGCAATTGATGTTTTACAGCACGTATATTTCTATTTTTAATTTTAAATAAAATAAAGTAAAAAAATGACAATACAAAACACAACAAAGCAAAAACAGACAGTTATAAACCAGAGACATCCTGCAGGGGAGGGGGAGGGAGAGGGATCAGAGGGAGGGAGGGAGGAGCACAGGGGACTGAGGTGATGGTGCACAGGTGCAATTGGTGAAGGAAACTATGGGGACTACACCTGAGGGGGTGGGGGGAAGCAAATATTGTTTAAAAATGAACAATGATGTAAAAAAATATTTTAAAAGTTATAAGCTAAAAAAAAAAAGAAAGCTGAGGGTGAATTTACATTGGCAATAACAGAATCTCTTAAACAAGAGTCAGCTGCAGCCAGGTAGCCAATGGAAAACATCTACCGGCTACCACGTGAAGACCAGAAAGAACATTATTTTTTTTTTTCCTTAGGACTCTTAATTGCACATGACAGAAGCGAGTATAAATTGACCTAAACAGCAAAGGGAATTATTGGAAAGAAACAAACACATCAAAGACTCAAAGCAATATCTGCAAGCACCAGACCAATTCTGGGGAATTTTGAGGTTTACTAATGGACCTTTATACTAGTTACCTTCACACTGTTACTTTTCCCCAGCAGTGGATGGTGGCTATAGGCAGTGTAGTGATGATGATTGTTGATTCAGTGATAATGTAGGGAAAGGACACTCTTCCTATTGCCTATGGCAAAAAAAAAAAAGTCTAAAATATCAGTTGCATTTTTATTTTATTCTCATTTATCCCTTCCTCTGTGTGCATGTGTGTATGTACATATGCATACGCATATATAGAAAGCACCACATTTTTCTTTTGGTTTCCATCTTTCATTTTAAGTTTGTAACTATTTAAGCTTTAAGTATCTTTCTAGATGTTTTTGGACCACTTATTTGGTCTACCTGAATCAGTGTTCACTTTTGAACCAGTTTTTAGGAATGGGAATGTATCCTCTGATTACTTCAGTTCATTGCGTTCTTACCAGTAATCAAAGAAGTTGACTAGACAAAAGCTATAGCTACCACAGTTAAGTACAGCAAACACATCTCATGTAAAACATCTAATAGATACTCGTTTGAGTATCTTAACAACATGTCCAAAACTAAATTCATCATTTTCTTCTCTGTCCACTAAGATATTGCTTACCCCAACATTCTTCATAGTGATTTCTCAAATAAAAAAGTTAATCTTAGCAAGTTTGTTTACTCTTTTCCAGCTTCAGTTTTCCTATCTGCAAAATGGGAAAAATAATTCTCCATTAATACTGAGTTTTTACATTTTAAAGGTTATAGTAGTCTGAGTTAATGAGTGAAAAGTATCAAACTGAATGCCTGCCATAAAACAGGGATGATTAAAAATACAATTTCCATTCTCTTTTTCTCATTTAAAAAGTCAATATTTTTAATAGGGTATGTAAAACTCTGTTGCTTGGTTATCTGCCCTTTCCAACTTAACCTCTCTCTAGTCCATTGAATTCATTTGAACTACTTGCCAGTCCCTTAAGAAGAGTATGCTTCTACATCTTGGTAGGTATCTTCTCTGCCTGGAATGTTATCCCTTCCAGACTCCCCAATACCTCTGCTTCCTTATCTATTTGGCAAACTTTTATTTTAACAAAGTTAAAATGTGATGTTCTTTGTAAAGCATTTTCTGACTCATCTGCAAAGTCAAAATTTTCTTGCTTTTTATTCTCCTGTTATTGAGTCCATGCTAAATTATGGCTCTTAGTGTTTCTTGCTGAAGTACTATTCATTTATTAATCTCCAAAATAAAGCCCCCAACTTCCTGATGGACAATATACAATGCCCCATGACGGTAGTGCCAAGACACCATGAAGCATGGGACACGCATCTTGGAGTATAATAGCTGACCAAGAAATATTTGATGTATATGTATATTATTTTTTTTTTAGAGGCATGTTTTTCTTTATTTGTTTGCTTGTTTGTTTTTGTTTTGTTTATACATGCACTGGGTACAGTCAGAGGCGCGGGAGGGTGAGAGAATTCACCAGAGCCAGAGCGGGGAGCAGAGCAGGCAGAAGGACCGAAGTACACTGCTGAGGGGAGCAGCGGGCGGCAGGAGAGGTCTGCGCACCATGTGGGACCTTCCTCCGGTGGCCGGGGAGCAGCCGGGGATCGAACCGGTGCCGCAGAGGCCGCGGGCAGCTTCGCAACCCAGCGCTCTACCGCTGCGCCACCGGGGAGGCCCTATATGTATATTATTAATGGATTTAAGTACAAACTGAGATACTGATACTTAAAAACACATATACTATATTACACTTAGTCATTTTTCTTCCATTATAGTGTTTAATTGTACAGTTTCTGTTGTTCAGTTTGCTCTTTTGTAGAATCCATTGTTACTTATATATCATCTGACTCCTCAATATCTAACTTGATAATGGAAGTCCATATCAATGTTACAGAGATACTTGTTTCTAGTTATGAAAAAAGTCATGGCCCACATTTCCCTATGCTTTTATCAAGGCTAGTACAGCAGAGACTGTCCAGTATCTTGATAGGATGCAATTTTGATGAAATAACTTCATCATCTTCCCAGGAAAGGAAATGAAACTTATTTGGCATAATTTGTTCTTAACTTCCTCCAGCTATAAATACATGATTGTTTAGAAACTCTTTTAATAATTCAATCCAGGGCCTCCCCGGTGGCGCAGCGGTTGAGTGCTGGGTTGCGAAGCTGCCCGCAGCCTCTGCAGCGCCGGTTCGATCCCCGGCTGTTCCCCGGCCACCAGAGGAGGGTCCCACATGGTGCGCAGACCTCTCCTGCCGCCCGCTGCTCCCCTCAGCAGTGTACTTCGGTCCTTCTGCCTGCTCTGCTCCCCGCTCTGGCTCTGGTGAATTCTCTCACCCTCCCGTGCTTCTGACTGTACCCAGTGCTTGTATAAATAAATAAATAAATCTTAAAAAAAAAAAAAAAGAAATTTCTAAAAAAAATAAAAATAAAAATAATTCAGTCCAGATTTTACCTGTGATTGACAAAAAAAACTTATGAATCTGTATTCTGCAATTCACACTATCTTTGTTATTAAGAAAATATTGGTAGTTTTGCAAGCATCAGATTTTCTGAAGTGTCCTGAATTTTAGTGAGGAGTTGGAGTCCCAATAGCTGGTTAGCAATCTCTGTAAATTGTTTTTACAGTAGTGGGTTGTAAAATGCTTCTGTGGCTGGCAATAACAAAAGATAATTATTTACATATTTTAAGCAGTGTTTTCTCAGTTGAGTGATGTTGTGTTACCTCCAGAGTAATCAGAGGCTTCTCAAGGTAAGCATTCAAAAGACAATATTCCTATGAAATCTTAAGTTAATGCATTTATTGATTTATTGATTTATTTATGCATACAAGAGCTGGGGTACAGGCCAGAGGCTTGTGGGGTGAGGATTCACCAGAGACAGAGTGGGAAACAGAACAGGCAGATTGACCAAAGTATACTGCTAAGGGGAGCAGCGGGCAAGTCAGGAGAGGTCTGCTGTGCCATGTCTTCCCTAGCCAGCTGGGAATCGAACTTGTGCTGCATTGGCTGCATTTAGCTTCATAGGTTGTGTCTTAACCCTTGCACCACCAGGGAGGCCCCCATTTATTTTTTTAAAAGCGCTCATTATTTGTTCACATTTATAAGAGTTAAAGTTAGCCATTTTTCTCAAAGATGGAGAGTACCTTAACAATCAACTCTGTAATTTTATGTATCAAGAATCATACTCTTAAAAAAAAACACACTGTTGATGATCACATAGCTCATTAATGGTAAAACTAATAGATGCCTGATCTGATTTTGACATATCAAGAAGCTGTCCATGTGAAATACATGTCTGGGTTTAAAGAAGCTTTTGAAGTACCTGTATTGTTTGGAGAATTCTGTGTACATGGTTAATGCCTTTCTTATTGTTGAGTTATTTGCAGCTTTCATCATATTCTCAAGGCAGTTTATGAATCAGTAATATTAATCTAGAACAAATATTAATCTAGAACAAATTTGAAACTACAATTTCAAAATTAAGTGAAGTATTAAAACATAAAGGTAGTTTAAATATGAACCTTATAAATGTATTCTCATCTTTATGAATTACAGAGAAACAAAATTGGAAAAAAAGTTTTAAGTTTTCACAATATTAGCATTAGGTCATACTCTTAAAATCTTATGCATTCATCAGAATTGCTCCTGAATATAATGATAGCCTAATCATCACTAGAGTGCAAGTTGGTTTATGAGGATTTGCATATTTGTTTTGTAAATGTTTCATGGGTGAAATTATTAATTAGCATCTAATTAATATTTGTGTTGCTAGGAACATATTTTTTAAGCCCCAGAATCAAGAAAATAGAGAATAGTTAATTATCCATCACTGATCTCTTCTTTAAAATTCTTCATTGCTAAACTGAACAGCACAAAGGAGAGATTAATAAAAATAAATCTGAAGTAACTGAATCGCATTCTTTTCATTTTGCCCAATTACTGAAATTCTTTCCGTATTTCTTCACCCATACTAAAGCATTATTAAATAAATATTTTGTAAGCATTTAATAATCTCAGAAAATATAATAATTGTTAGTACTTGAGGATTACACTGAAGAGTTCCCCTCCCAAATATTAGAATAATGAAAAATATAATTTGAACTACAAAAAATCAACACCTGCGCTAAAGCCCTGAATTTAAAAAGTATAATGAAAAATGTTTCTTTCAATCAAATTGTATGGGGCACTTTTATTCTTGGCAGTACAGAAAGTTGTTATGTGGGTTTAGATACTGAAAAGTCTGTGCTTGAATCCTAAGTCCCATCACTTACTAGCTGTGGAACGAATAAGTGTTTACTGAACTCTCTATTTCTTGGTTTTCCCTTTCCAAAACTGGGAATGACCTAAATGAAATAATGCCTGACAATAAGAAAGTCATTACATTACAAATATCTTTATTTTTTTTAATTGTTTTTTTTAATTTTTTTTTAATAGAGCATGTTTTATTTATTTGTTTGTTTGTTTTGTTTATACATGCACTGGGTACAGTCAGAAGCGCAGGAGGGTGAGAGAATTCACCAGAGCGGGGAGCAGAGCAGGCAGAAGGACCCAAATACACTGCTGAGGGGAGCAGCGGGCGGCAGGAGAGGTCTGCGCACCATGTGGGACCCTCCTCTGGTGGCCGGGGAGCAGCCGGGGATCGAACTGGCGCCGCAGAGGCCGCGGGCAGCTTTGCAACCCAGCTCTCAACCACTGCGCCACTGGGGAGGCCCGACATTACAAATATCTTTAATAGGCAAAAAAACCACAACATTATGTTGTGGTTCATATAGCAGTATTAAATTATACAGGTAAAGAGGTGGAAATGAATGAAGATATCCACAAAAATAGAGGGGGCCTCCCTGGTGGTGCAGCGGGTTGAGCGCAGCGCTGTGAAGGTGTCCGCAGTCTCTACAGTGAGGGTGTGATTCCTGGCTGGCCAGGGAGATACCCACATGGCGTGGCAGACCTCTCCTGCCTCGCCCACTGCTCCCCTCAGCAGTGTCTTTGGTCTGTCTGCTGTTCTGCTACCCGCTCTGTCTCAGGTGAATCCTCTCACCCTCCCACAACTCTGGCCTGTACCCCAGTTCTTGTATAAATAAAAATAAATCTTTAAAAAAATAAACAGATGAGTACAAAGACAGGGATGGGTGGAGAGGGAGTATGGGGATGTGGGGGAGGGTTTGTGGTGGGGGAGGTGAGGCAGGTAAAGAACTTACTGTCCAGAGGAGAAGGAATCTTGGTCAAAATAGTTAAATGTTAATCTAGTGACTACATTCAAAAAGTTCCTCTCGCTACCACACTGATAACTTTAGTGAGATCCTTCAAATTTCTTCTGATTTGTAGTTGATATCTCAGATAGTTGACTTCATGAGAACATAATTATATTGATAATTATATTGATCTGAATAGTCTAGACTTTTTGACATTTCATTTCTCATTAAAAAGCAATCCATTGGCATTCTGAAGTCAGTGAAAATCTTAAGACTTTGACCCATTGTAAGGTGTGTTTTTATTTAGTTATGGTTTCTTCCACCGTGCAAAAGCTTTTTAGTTTGGTATAGTCCCAGATGTTTATGCTTTTTCATTTTTCTTGTTGTTGGTGATGAATCCCTAAAGACATCACTGAAGTTTATGTTGTGAATTGTTTTCCCCAGTGTATTTTGTTATTTTAGGTCTTATATCCATGTCCTTTTTCCATTCTGAATTGATTTTTGTAAATGGTGTGAGATACAGTGGTCTAGTTTAATGCTTTTGCATGCAGCTGCTCAGTCCCAACACCATTATTGACTAGGCTATTCTTGTTCCAGTGTATGTTCTTTGTGCCTTTGTTATAGATTAACTGGTCATATAGGTGTTGGTTTATCCCTGGCCTTTCAATTCTAGTCCATTGATTTATGTGTCTGTTCTTGTTCCAGTTATCAAGCTGTTTCAGTTCCTATGACTTTATAATATAGTTTAAAGTCTGGCAGTGTTATACTGACTTTCCTCTTTTTTTAAGGATGCTTTGGCTATTTGGAGTCTTCTGTGATTCCAGTAGTGTTGGTTCCAGTTCCTTGAGGAATACCATTGATACTTTCATTAAGATTCCATTGAGATTCTGCATTTTTAAGAACCTCCCACTTGAGGCTCTTGTTGCTAGTGTGTGGACCACGTTTTGAGTAATCAAGGGCTTAAACTTATGGTTCTAAATTGGAACCAGTTGAAAACATCTTAAACCACTTATTCTGAGAATTACAATATACCTACCTAACTGGAATCAATGAGTAGAAACATAGTTTAAAATAGTATCCAGATGATGTTAATGAATAACCAGACTCAGGATTCTCTTGTCGAGTGGTTTTGCTGACTAAATTTCTTTAAATTTCTCCAAATGTAACCAAAAATAAGAATAAATTACATCATACAATTGTTAGGTTACTTTAGGTACTATAAGAATGCTAAGTGTATAAGAATACACTTGTTAGTGTCTATTCAAAAGATGGTTGCTTTTCTTCCACCCCATCGTTTGCCATTTATTTTTATAGTTCATGAGTCTCTTGTACCTTTTTTTTTTTTAGTCTTTTGGACATTGAAATATAGAAAGAGAAGAAAATAAAAAGGAATTCAAAGCAGGAAAAAATGACAATTATTTAATATAACAAGTGACTATGTTGAAAGAGTTTTGGATATGAAATTGCAGTGATAAATTACTAAGTAATTTCTAGTATTTTTTGACTGAATACCTCTAAGGCAGAGGTTAAAATTGGTGACATTTAGTCCCAAATTTAAACTGGGGGTATATTTTATTCGGTGTAAACATTGTGGTTGTATGATTTGTCTGATAAGCTGTTTGGGTCTGAATACATTTAGACAGAGTATACAGTCTGACACAGATCCTGCTACATTTTCTCATTTTATACCCATATTTATATAGCAGCTTCCTATAGGCATTTGAGCTTTTATTCCATATATATGTGCTATATATGTCTATGTACATATCGAATATTTTGTGTATGTAGACATATAGAATATATGTATATATGTCTACATTTCTCAAGCAAACTCTGCCATTTCTTATATTAGCAGGACTAAGAAATAAATTATAGTAATAAAGAAATAAATGAACAAGGAAAAAAGCAAATGTAATCATATAGTTATTTATTTTTTTAATCTATTTATTTATTTTTTAAATAGAGGCATGTTTTTATTTATTTATTTGTTTGTTTGTTTGTTTTGTTTATACATGCACTGGGTACAGTCAGAAGCGCGGGAGAGTGAGAGAATTCACCAGAGCCAGAGCGGGGAGCAGAGCAGGCAGAAGGACCCAAGTACACTGCTGAGGGGAGCAGTGGGCGGCAGGAGAGGTCTGCGTGCCATGTGGGACCCTCCTCCGGTGGCCGGGGAGCAGCCGGGGATCGAACTGGCGCCGCAGAGGCAGCGGGCCGCTTCACAATCCAGCGCTCAACCGCTGCGCCACCGTGGAGACCCTATAGTTATTTATTTTTAAACTTTCTTTGGGTCCAAAATTAAAATAAATTATGTGATTTTTCACTTGAAAAGGAAAATACTAAACTTCAGAGCCAGAATAATTTTCACAAATTATTTTTTAAATTTCAAGTAGTGTTTTCTACATGTTCAAATACATGTATTATTTAGATGTGTTAAAATTCAAGTGTCGAAACATAATAGTGTCTCACCTTTCTGCAAACCAAGATTTGCAAAACATACTGTTGTGTCAACTTTTATATGTGATGAGTTCTTTAATTTTCTTTAAGAGTAGCCATTTTTAATGAACCAGCATTGAATAATCACTTATTCATGCTTGAACTTGCTCCCATTGAACATACTAATCTTCTAGAAAACAATACATCAAAATCTCAACATTTCCTTTTTGCTCAAAATAAACATCAGTTAGAGATTACATACCAATTAGAACCTATGTTTGCCCGTAGAGTCACTCTTGTATTTTGTTAAAAAGATATGAAGGCAAATCTGATATTACTGTTCCAACTTGCACATTTTTCAGAAAATCAAAACTCATTTTTTGAACTTATATTCGCTGTAACTTGCTGCCTTGGAAAAATCTGATTTTAGTGAAATTACAGTTTTTTATTTGGTGTTTACAGCACAGGCTAGGACTTTTTTTTAGCTTATTATTATTAATGAAACAGGTGTCATGTCAAGAAGATTTTGAAAATTGCATGTAAAGTTTGTTTAGTTTATAAATGAAATGATAGTTATAACAACTCATACAACCTTCTACTGACAAGAAAATTGTGCACAAAAATTCCCAAACTACAATGTCAGCCTCCTAAAAATGTTTTGTATCTAAACCTGAAATATTGAGAGAGATGTTGCTTATAACATATGCAGAATAAAAGCATTCTTAATTTTTAAAATGACAAGACTTTTTAGTTAAACCATGTCACATTTATGACAAGAGAAAAACTACTTATTTTGGCAGCTTGTGACTTAATGAAGCATTTAAGTATCAATACAAGGCTTCATTAAATGGAAACATATGGCAAACCGTATCATTATTTAGTTATTCAAATGTTGAAGAACTGTTAGAGTTTAACAATGTAAATAATACCTAGTAAATGTATCACTTCATTGCTAAATTTCAGAAAATATTTTAATGGTTTATTAGATATCTTGCCACTGTATTTACAACTACAATAAGAGTTAATTTTAGTGGTCATCATTTCTCATTCAAAAAGTGGTATGTGAATAATAGATTTTTAAAAAAGAAAAAAGGTTCAGCAAAATGTGGATTACTTGGACTTCCTTTACTTGGAATAAATTACATATTTTGATTACATTTATCACTGGTAAAATTATATATCAAATTTAAGAGAAAAGTTCTTACATTCCTATACTCTGCTCCAAGTGGTTTTTCATGAATGAGTATATGTATTAGAATATCAGAGATATGTCTTATATTTTCTCACTAAATTCACCTCTTATAGCTCAACACACTTGAATAAATGTTCAATTATTAATCTCATTTTGTGGTGCTCCGAAGGGGGATGTGGGTGCTCTAACCAGAGTAATAAATAGTTGGGTTATTTCGGGACATTTGAATAGCTCTGATATGTGTTCTGTCCCAATTTTTGTCATTCTTCTGGACACCATACTTTCCAAAGCCTAATTAAAATAGCTCTTAAGCGTTTTGTTTTGCTCAAGGTAAACTCTTTAGATACATACTGAAATGTATATAATTGCTATATATTTTTACATATATGGCAATAAAATCTCAACAAAATTCCTTTATTACTGTACAACACTTATTAAGCCTAAATGAAGCAATGTTTATGATATAGACATTAATATTGCTGAGTTGCTTTTAGTCAGTTTATACACAGACTTAAAAAAAGTTTGGATGGAGTCCAGAGGCAAATGATTATGCACTAAACTGTGTCATTGAAAACAAGACAATTTTATTTTATATATAGTCTTCACACAAATTATTTTAAAGCATCTTAGAAAATAACTGTAAATAATCAAAGGGAATTATTTAATAATGACAACCAGGAAAATAAAATTTAAACAGTATAATAAAATTAAGTGACATATTTTTAGCTAAGAATTGAAATGAAAATGGAGGTAATGGTGTTTAGAACAAGATATAATAGGATAACTGGCTGATCTTTGCTGTGGAAGATCCTGATAGTTCTTATCCCAGTATCATGCTGTGAGACAAAGAAGATTAAGTGTGGCATGAAATCTAGCCTGAAACAGTTCATGACTACTAATGTTCATTGGTTTCTTTCAGAGTCTTCAGGCCCATTTTCATTTTGTAATACAAAAATTTAATATTATATACATGTGTGAATATAAATTAAGCATATATACATACTTATGTAAATGTATACATATACATTTACGACATAATGAAATTGCTGTAATGAATAAACAAATATCAAATTTGATACTTGCTTGGGAATAATCATCTCTTTTCAACTTTCTGACTATATCAATATGTAGAAAATTTTAATGTATACAGTTGCCTTGTTTAGCACATTCTTCAACTATTTATAATCTAGAATACATGTGAAGATGACTGGTGAAGATCTGCTTGATACAGTGAACTATTTACTTGACTAGCAACAAAGCAAAGTACAGTGATTTGAAATAAATATAACCTTGGTTTGAATTCTGCATGTGCTATTTAGCAAATGGTATCGTTTCAGATATTTTAATTGATATTCCTGCATTTATTTTCTTCACTCTCTTATATGGCAATAATAAAAACAACATTTACCTCACAAGTTTGTTGAGTTTATGAAAGAACTAAAGAATGGATGGGAAGTATTTAGAGGGTGACTACTTTAACTTTGTCTAGAAAGATTTGCCTTCAAATAAGTCCTAATAAGATCCAGAAGTCCCATAATTATAAAGAACTATTATAAAAGAACAAGGTCAGTAGTATCTTAGGGAGTTTAGCAGAGGAAAATAAAAATGAATGTGTACACTCTCACAACTTTACCTTCACATACAAAGGCAGAAGTAAATCAGAAAACAATGCATCAAGAGTGTGGAGCAGTGTCACACATACATCAAATTGGATCAGAGACCAGTTACTTCACATGTTTGAGCAAGCTGATGAAGATTATGAAATAAGACTTTTGGAATTATGAAAGATTTAAAAAAGGAATTGAAACCTTAATAAATGCACAAGACACTATGAAAAAAAAAAACAGCATCATTTGGGGGGAAGGAGGCATTTGAGAAATGAGAACTATAGTGATCAATATATAAATTATAAAAAGATAAATTACAGAGAATGTTTTACAGAGTTGAAGAGCTAATTAGTAAACTGGAAAACGTTTCTGAAGAAATTAGCTAAATGTAACATAGGTAATGTTATCGAAAGTGTGGTGGTTAAACGAAAGGGATGTTAAAAGTAAAGAGTCAGCATATAGGTATATGAATATCTTGGTTATAGTAAAGAGAAAAATAATGGATACAATGATTGAGAAATCTTCAGATGTGATAAAACATGGGACTATGGTAATAGGCTTGTGGTGCTGTAACATACATCTGAATGGTATGATCCTATACCTCTAAATCATATACAGCATTGTAAAACAAGGCTACCTGGATAAAAATAAATACAAATGAAACAAAAAACTATAACTTAAAAAAAAATAGCAGAAATATTCAAGTTTAGGCAGGAGAAAAATTCTCCAGCAGGATAAATTAACACAATTTACATTTCCTAAATTTAAGAAAAAAGACATCTTGGGGGCCTCCTTGGTGGCACAGAGGTTAAGACTCAGCACTATCATGCTATTACCACTACAGCCTGAGTGAGATGCCCGGCCAGGGAGGTGGCCCACATGGCGCAGCAGACCTCTCCTGCCTTGCCCACTGCTATCCTCAGCAGTGTATTTCAGCCAATCTGCCTGTTCTGCTCCTCACTCTGTCTTTGGTGAATCCTCTCCTCACCGCCCCCACCTCTGGCTTACACCCCAGTTCTATGCATAATAAATAAATAAATCTTTAAAAAAAGATAAAATACATCTTAAAAATGATCACATTTAGCAGGCATTACAAAGACCATCAGACAGAAAATAGTCTCACCAGTAAAAAAAAGTAAAAGATAATTGCAAAAATCTCTAAATGTTTAAAATTGCTAAAAGAATAGCAATGACAGCAACTGAGTTTGCTACTAATAGACCCTTACTGTATGACTTAAGAGTAACTCAAAAGGAGAGTGAAGCCAGAAATATGAATCAGAAGGCAAAAAGAAAGAATAAAACATTTGCTTATGGTTGTGAATGGGCAAATGTGGTATGGATATATAATTAACAAATATATCTATTAGACAAAATAGAAGGCTCTAAAATAAGTCTGTTTTCCCATGGTCAAATGATTTTGCGTCAAGGTGCCAAGTCATACAATCTAGGAAAAGGAAACTTTTTAAGATTTATTTATTATTTATACAAGCACTGGGTACAGTCAGAAGCGCGGGAGGGTGAGAGAATTCACAGAGCCAGAGCGTGGAGCAGAGCAGGCAGAAGGACCCAAGTACACTGCTGAGGGAGCAGCGGGCGGCAGGAGAGGTCTGCGTGCCATGTGGGACCCTCCTCCAGTGACCGGGGAGCAGCTGGGGAATCGATCCGGTGCTGCAGAAGCTGTGGGCAGCTTCGCAACCCAGCGCTCAACCGCTGCGCCACCAGGGATGCCCAAAGGAAACTTTTTAACAGAAGTATTGGAAAGAATTAGACATCAAATTCAAAAAATAAACTTAAATCATCACTTTACACATTATAGAAAAACTCATATGATAAATTCTTTAAAATCCCTTTTCAACCTTCTGACTAATATGAGGAAAACTTTCTAGACAAAAACATACGGAAATTTCTCACTAACTTGGGGAAAGCAGTGGTTTCTCAGACAACATGATACAGCATTGATCATAAAGGAGATAATATTCACAAACAAGATATTATAGGTTGAATTGTTTTCATTTGAAGACATATAGTGATGTCCTAACCATTACTATCTCACTCTGTGACTTTATTCAGAAATAAATTCGTTACAGATAGAAGTAGTTAGGATGAAGTCATACAGAAGTAGAATAGTCCTGCTCAAGTATGACAGGCATCAGTATAAGATGACAGCTATGAGAAGAGACAAATATACAGGAAGAATGGTATGTGAAGACAGAGGCAGAGATTGAAGTGATACATTTATAAACCAAAGAATGCATGGCTTGCAGGTGGTCACGAGAAATTAGGAAGCATGTTGCTGATTCTCCTTCAAAATTCTCAGAAGGGGGCCTCCCTGGTGGTGCAAGGGATTAAGCACCTCACTATGAAGCAGTCCGCAGCCTTTGCAGCGCGCTTCAATCCTGGCCGGCCGGCAAGAATCCCACATGGCGAGGCAGACCTCTCCTTTCTCACCCGCTGCTCCCCTCAGCAGTGTATTTCAGTCAGTCTGCCTATTCTGTTCCCCACACTGTCTCTGGTGAATCCTCTCACCCCCCGCATCTCTGGTCTGCACCTCAGCTCTTATATGCATAAATAAACAAGTGTTTAAAAAAAAAGCTTACTATTAAATAAAACTGAATACAGTTCAAATGTGCATTAAAATGTGAAAGGTTAAAGAAACAGTATTATATGAATGCAGTATAATACTATTCAGTTATAAAAAGGAACACACTACTGGTATATTAAACAATGTGAATGAATCTCAAAAACATTGTGAGTATTTGAGGTTGTGCGTAAGAGTACGCACAGTACGGTTCTCTTTATATGAAATTGTAGAAAATGCCAAAGTAATCCATGATGAAAAAAATAAGAAGAGTACTGACTGAAAGGGGGCAGGAGAGAACTTTTTGGGCTGATAGTGTTTAATATACTGGTAGGGATTTTGGTTCAGAGTGTATGCATTGGTCAAAGTACCATTGTATGCAATGGTACTTTTCTGCGTTTCATTGTGTGTAGATGTTATTTTAAAAGGAACAATAAATAAATGCTTAGCTCTAGTTAATGTGGACTGCACTGCTTTAGCAGTGCAACTTTCTTTGAGATTCACAAACAAAATATTTGAGATGCAAATAGAGATATGAATAGATGTATAGATATATGATGTAAATACAGCAACATTTAATTGTAGAATTTAGCTGGTGAGTATGCTATATTCACTGTATTATTCTTTTAGCTTTTTGGTGTGTTTAAAACCTTTTTGTTATAAAGTATTGTGAGGGAAAAGGAGGGATGGATACTAAGTAGAATAAGAATGAAAGGTAATAAATTAACAAAAAATAAGTGAGAAATTGATAGAAATGAATATAGAACAGAGTTGATCGTAAATGATAGTAAAAACAGAGATGGCATGCAAGTCAGTGACAAAAGAGTGGATCAGTCAATAAATGGTGCCAGAACAATTGGCTATCCATATGGAAAGAGATATCTCATACCTCATTCAAAAATAAAATCCAGATGGATTAAAGGTCTAGATGTAAAAGCAAAAACTACATTACTTTTAGAGAAAAAAATAGACTATTTCGTTTTGAATCTTGGGATTGGCAAGGATTTTCTAAAATAGTCCCAAAAAAACCAAAAATCATGAAAGAAAAGAAACAATTTCACATTAAAATTAAAATAATTTTAAGTGATAAAGAACAACTTTTCTTGTGTCTTTTGGTCATCTGTGTCTTCTTTGGTGAAATGTCTATTTAGAGTGCTCATTTTTTAGTGAGGCTTTTTTTGTTATTGAGTAGTGTGAGTTGTTTATATATTTTGGGTATGACTCCCTCTAATAAGTTATTTGCAAATATTTTAATTTTAATGTGAAATATATTTATTGTCTTAGGTATATACATACAGTGATATAGGGGAGAATAGGAGTATATATGAATGAACTTTATATGTAGCTACATGAGCATGCCTCTAAAGTTCAAAGAAAATAAAGAATAAAGTTGCAAAATATCAAATTTAGATTGATAACCTTATATAATGTGATATTCTTAAATATTACATAATATATTACATAAGAATGCTATATTCTTATGTATTACATAACATATGTAATGTGTTATATGCTTACATAAAATCTAGCAGTATTTTTATATCTAAACATGATTTTTAAAATAAAATTGTAGCTGACAAAAAAAAAAAAAGAATAAACACAAAAGAGTAGACTCTATGGTTTAGAAATATATACACCCACACACACACACACACACACACACACATATAAAATATATATATATATATATATATATATATTTTTTTTTGTGGGACCCTCGCTGGTGGCCGGGGAACAAACCGGCTCTACATCGCTGGTGGCCAGGGAACGAACTGGCACTGCAGAGGCTGCGGCCAGCCTCGCAGCCCAGCGCTCAACTGCTGCGCCACCAGGGGAGGCCCTATAAAATATTTTTTTTAAGGTTTATTTATTTGTTTATGTAAGCACCAGGTACAGTCAGAAGCGTGGGAGGGTGAGAGAATTCACCAGAGCCAGAGCAGGATACAGAACAGGCAGACTGACGAAATACACTGCTGAGGGGAGCAGCAGGTGCAGCAGGAGAGGTCTGCCATGCCATGTGGGACCCGAGCCGGTGGCCTGGGATCGAACTGGCACTGCAGAGGCTGCGGGTAGCATCGCAGCCCAGCACTCAACCACTGCCCCACCAGGGGAGGCCCTTATTTCCTTTTTAAAAAGTAGAACTAAAGCAAATGCCACAAATATGGCAAAATTTTAATACAGATAGCTGTTGCATAGCTTTCAATAATTTTCTTTTTTGTTTGAAATATTTAATTTTTTTAAAAAATTATGAAAATATCTTCCTCAATTCATTTATCTATTCAAAAGAGACATTTTAAATGGAAAAATATGTACTTGATTTTAATTATTCACATTATATACTTGATAATAATTTTGCTTGAAAGGAGTAAAAAAATTTTGAGGAACTTTGTGTAATACTATCATCAGGATACATGCCCTTTGTAAGTCATTTTCTATAAGGTGCTACAAGTGATAGGTAGTAAGCAGTAGTAACTAAATTTGATGCAATAGCAAAAATTTGAATTTGGTATGAATACCAAAAAAAAGGCAACCATTATTTCAGTTTTGAAATGCTTCGATATTAGTTTCCACTATGTAGTCATAAAATAAAACTCGTTATTTAAAACTGATAATAGTTCCCATATTCTTGTACCTTTTCTGAGTGCCAGGCTTTAATAACATTATCTATTTTACTTGCAAGTCTATTGAAGATATTATGTAGTATTGCCCAAGGCACATAGCTAGTATGTCACATTTTCTCTCTTTACATCCAGAAGTGGACATTACAGTGTCTGGCCATAAGTCAGTAAATATTTGGTGTATTTGCTAAATGACTAAAAAGATGAGTGGAGGATTGATGGACAGATGGATAGGAGGATGGATGGAAATCTAACTTTATATCATGGCTCTTTTTACTGTATCACATTGTTTTCCCATAATTAGCTCCTCATTTATGAGTATGTTGGTGACTTCTTATGTATCTAAAAGGCTAATTAAATTATAAGAAGACATTTTAAATAAGATTTTTAAACTGTAGGAAAATCTTAGTGGGTGAACTAACACATCTACATATTTCAAACTGAAAAGCTTCCTATTGACTTATTGCTCAATTAATTCTAAAACTAGATAGTATATAATTCCACTTATTTCCCAGTCCAGGCATTTAACTCTTTACAGGTACATATTGTTTTATTCCATACATATTTCTTATTTTGATGGTTTCTGGCTAAACATCATGTAAGGCATATTTGCATAAACAATTTTAGCTGATTTATTGATAATTAAATGAATGCATAGTTTCATCTCATATGTAGAAATTTATCTGCAACATATACCACGCTACTTACTTCTAGCTACTAAGAAAGCAGCACATCACTTAAGATGCAATTCAAGCAAATGACATCCCTGATAAGAAAGTGGGGGCTGAGTACAAGGGCAGACCACTGATCGGCTAAGCAGTGATAACAATTTATAACTTTCACAACTGCAGAGCGGAATATGCAGTCAAAACCACTGTGAGATATCAAATCATGCCTGTTAGAATGCCTGTTATCAAAAAGCTATGAAATTATACTACTGCACCTCCCCTGGTGGCGTAGGCAGTTTGAGTGCAGCGCTGTGAAGCTGTCCGTAGCCTCTGCAGTGCCAGTTCCATCCCGGCCGGCCAGCGAGGGTCCCACATGGAGGGCAGACCTCTCCTGTCTCACCCACTGCTCCCCTCAGCAGTGTATTTTGTCAGTCTGCCTGTTCTGTTCCCTGCTCTGTCTCTGGTGAATCCTCTCATCCTCCTGCGCATCTGGACTGTACCCCGGTTCTTGTATAAATAAATAAATATTTTTTTAAAAAAAAGAAAGCTTTTTTTAAAAAAGAAATTGTAACTACTGGTGAGAATGTAGAAAAAAGGATATTCTCATACACTATTGGTGTGAATATAAATTGGTGTAGTTACTGCAGAAAACAGTATGGAGGTCTCTCAAAAAATTAAAAATAGAACTACCATTAGTTCCAGAAATTCTACTTTTGGGTGTTAAGCAAAAAATATGAAAAGACATATACACCCCTATATTCATTACAGCATTACTCACAATAGCCAAGATATAGCAACAGCCCAAGTGCCCACAGACAGATCAATGGATAAAGGAGATGTGCACCCCCCACACACCAAACAGAATACCACCAGTTATAAAGAGAGGTGAAATCTTGCCATTTGGAACAATAGGTTGGACATTGAGGGAATTATACTATATACTGTATGAATTAGAGGCAGAAGACAAATAGTAAATAATTTCAATCATGGGGAAGATAAAAAAAAATCAAGTGATCAAATAAAACAAAATAAACCCTTAGATTCTGAAAACAGAATTATGGCTACCAGAGGGAAAGTGGGGAGAGTTAGGACAGAAAGAGGAAGCCATTGGATGATGGTAGATGGACACTAAACTGTGATGATAGGTGTGTTGTGATATATACATTGCTGAGGTTTGAGGTTATACACCTGAAACTTAGTGTTATGAAACATTGCTACCATAATTTAAAAAATGGTTTCATTATTATGCAGAATATATTTATAAATACATTCAAGAATTGCAGAATAACTTTAGTCAAAACAGAAGTTTAAAGGCAGAAATACAAATTTAAAATATTTAAATGAGGTAATATAATCAAAGTCACAGAGAGAATTATATGCTAAGATGATACTGTGATCTATGATAGTAAGTTTCAACATATAAATGAAATAGAAAAATCATAGAAAAATATGAATTACTAAAATTTGTAAATAATAAAATTGGAAGTCAATAACCATAGAGACCATCAATGTCTAACTGTTTTTAAGGTACGAGCCACAGACAATTTTATAAATAATTTTTTCTCACTTTCAAAATGTGATTATAACCATATTGGCCTATAAAATGTATCAAAACATCTAACAGCAGTCTTTCTAAATGAACTAAGGCTAGCATATTACTATTTCAAAGTCAGTACTAGCACAAAGTGAAGTACCTTCCAAAATCATCCATTAATGTATAAATAAAATATCTGTATATTTTGTATATATAACAATATCTATAGCCCTGAAAAAGTGACTTCATTGCCAGAAAATGTTAGTTTATACCTGTAGTTCAATACTAGGAAATATGTCAGTATTTTTAATATAACATATCAATTAAAAATACAATAGGATCACCTCAATATATGCCAAAAGTAATTTACTCTGCAATCCTAAATATTTTCAAGGAGCAGTTTGATAGAATTATGAAAATTCATATTGTTCTAAATTCAGTAGTTACATTCATAATGTGCGGAAAAGATAAAGTTGAGGCTACTACCACCACTATTTAAAATCCTTCACCTAGGTCCAGATAGTAGTGATGCTTGCTCACATATATGCACACATACATACACAAATCTAAATTAGAAATGAAAAAATTTCATACCAAAACTCATCTAAAACACTATAGCTAAAGAGAAATAATTAAACTCAAAACAGAGAGAGAGGGGGTCACACTTACAAATTACTTACAAATGACTAGTGATTTTAGGCTTGTATTAAGCTTATCAAGATGACAATACCTGCTAATGGATATTAAAGCCTTTGATGTGTAGAGAGAATTTTTAAATTTTTATTTTCTGTACAACAAAATGACAACAAAAGTAACCATTTTAATTTTTTAAATTTTTTAAAAGATTTATTTATTCACACATACAAGAACCGGGGTACAGGCCAGATGTGCAGGAGGGTGAGAGGATTCACCAAAGACAGAGTGGGGAACAGAACAGGCAGACTGATGAAATACACTGCTGAGGGGAGCTCGGGTGAGAAAGGAGAGGTCTGCCTCACCATGTGGGATTCTTGCTGGCCGGCCAGGATTGAACCCGCGCTGCAGAGGCTGCAGACAGCTTCACAGCGCTGCGCTTAACTGTCTGTGCCACCAGGGGAGGCCCAAAATTAACCATTTTTAGATCCAAGGTAATTTCAAAATTTATATGACTCTATTTGGAGGAAAAGTAGCAAGGCAGAAAACACTGGCCACAAAAAAGAATGGTACTAACCTCTTACCAGGTATAGAAAACAGTTGATCCATGTACTATAAAGACATGAGTAAGAGTCCAAGAATAATAATGTTGGAATGTATTGTGAAGATAGAATTGGATTTTTAGTGGTGAACTTAATGTAAGTACATACACGTGTTGATTGTTAGTGATGCATACCTGAAACCTATATAATGTTATAATGTAGTGTTACTTCAATAAAAAAAGAATTGAGTGAATGAATGGTGTAGCTCAGTGACACTAGATATGATCAATTACAATTTCTAGGAAAATACTGGAAAATGGAACAAAAGAGTCACAGTTCAAATATAAAGCAAACTAAAGAAGATTTGAGTTTGAGCAATTGGAGCAATGTAAGAAAAGTAAAGACTACCAAGTATGACTCTAGGAACATTCTTTGGGGAGAAAAAAGGGTTAGAACCATATGGCCAAACCTATATAAAAGGAAGGAAATGTAATAAAAGCACACATATTTATAAATGGTATGATGTCAATGCTTAGTAACAACTTTTGCTATTAACCTATAGAAAATGTAAAGAAATATTAATCATAGAATAGAATGTAAACATAATCAGTCCTGTTGATGGAAAAAAAAAAGAGTAAAGCTTATAAAATGTTAGAGGTTGAAGAGGAGAGAAAAAATGAGGGGAAATAGTGAGCTGACATTCCCTATTTTCAAAAGGGGGAGGTAATAACTATAGATTGAAATATTTGCCGTATAAAATAAGAGATAATTTGTTACTTTATATATTGTACATAATAATATGATATTTGATTACATTATTTAAAGTTTAAAAATACTAAAGAAATTTTAAAAAGTAAAGGGAAAAAGATATGAGGGAACTAAATTTTCATCTGTCATATCCAGAAGTATAAGCTAATAATACATGAAGCATCGGTAATTAAAATTTATTATTTAGTACTGTGAAACAGTCTACACATAAATGACAAAATTGTCTCTGAAAAATTGAACTGAAGATATATAAAGATAGATTAGGAAACTTTCTTATCATTCAGTAGTTTTCTATACTATTTCAACAAAATGTATTAATGTATTGTTCTACTGTTTAGAGATTCGTGCAGCAACAGGATATAAAGAGAAAAGTGCGGTGTATCTGTACCCAAGTTAGGGGGTATAAATATACAGAGCCCATTGTCAAATTATGACTTATAAAAGTGTGTTCCTAAGTAATTCCACAGGCTTGATTTCCTCAAGCATTCACAAACTCCATGTGAATAAAGAGTTAAAAATGATCTTATCACCACAGGTTTACAATCACTAGGGAATCATAGAATAGCAGCTTAACAACCCTCTAACTTCAGAGCTTAAGCAAACAGTGAATTAGGTACTTGTGTAATGCTATTACTCAGTTGTTTTGCTGGAACTGAAATGTGACAAAAATATGGGAAGCTGGATAAAACAAGTGCACAAAGAAGTTTAAGGCAGTAGGAGGAGAAAACTCACAACCCATAAAATTTTATTTTCTCTTCTTGTTTAAGAACAGGTCATGTCAGATAAACAAAGACTCAAATCAATGCCCATATGACCGACTCACAGAAGGATTGAACATGAATTACAGTCTCTCATCTCCAGCTTTTAGTGACACCTCCATATGGTTTATCCTTCAGTGAGACCATGGAGTTCTGTTAATGAGCTTGCAATAGTTGGCTGGTGAGTTGGCAAGAGTTACCTGCCATTAGCTATTTAGAGTTTTGTAAATCAAATTACAATTTCTGAGAGACCCCTCCCCCTTTACCCCAAAACGTGAGTGAGTCATTCTCTCATTAGTGGCCTGCTTTCAGCAATTCATAATTACAGATTGTGTCTCTGTTAATCGCTTGACAAATGATACTTTTCTGCCAACAGGTTTACTGAACTTAGTTTATTTTGAAATCTCATCAAATGATTTTGATGTAAAATTTGATTTTGATTGCCCTAGTTCAGTATTCCAGATATGTAATGTGAATTTTAACTTTTATTTCCCTCTCCAAAAAGAATCCAATGCAACTTGCATTTCACAGGTAATTTTGCCCTGGGAATATAGTCTTTGAGGTATGCTTAGATGCACATTACTATATACTAGTACATGTCAGTGTTTTTCTGGCTAAGAGAACATTTGACAAGATTCTATCCATAAATTGCTTTAATGTGCTTTTGGTTTCATAATTCACATCTTTTTCTCAAATCTTGCACCCTTCTCCCTACATCTAAGAATTGGGAGGGGGTGTCTAGGAGAGTAAAGAATATAGTGTGCTACAAAAAATGTCTTTTAGTAAGCCTGGCAGCACCCTCAATTTTTCCAGGCAGGCCTTCATTTTAAACAAAAGACCGGAAATTATGGCTGTCTGAAAATCTAAGAACAAGAGCAATAGAATGTATGCTCCAGCTTTATAAATAAGAAAAACACTATATAGTACATAAGCAACTGCACTCACAAAGCTCGGGTCTCTTTGCTATGCTGGAGTCTATGTGACATCATATGATTCCAACACCTAATTTGCCACAATACCCCACCCATATATGGTAACTACTTGGATGCTGAAACAGTGAGTCTAAATTAAGCACATGCACTAATTTTGCAAAGAAACTATCAAAGTTCTAGTGTGCATTTTAACAGGGAAATAGACACCCTTTTATTCCTTTAGTCTTAGTCCAGGTTGTCAGTCTTGGAGACTTCCTCCCTTAAAGACCACTTTGCATTTTATTCCATTTGCACTGTTTATCTCAAAGTATTTCAATACTAACAATCCTGATCCTTTGAGTGACAAAATCACATTGGGCTTTACAATTATGAAGAAGGAAATAAAATGACTATGCCTTTTGTTCCCTTCACTGTAGAACATTCTGTATACAAGTCAGATTGAACCGGAAAGCTGCTAATATCAAAAAGATAGAATGCTGAAGAACTGCGCCTGAAAATGTACAATAACACTCTTTACATAAGTAATGAGGTACAGTTTAGAGCTATTTGCGCTTAAAGTGATCCTAGTAAAACATAAACTTGTAAGGCATGAGGGGAGTCTAGAGGGGAAAAATGAGTAAGTGAAAGACTAAACTGTAATTTCTTAAAACTAGTCTGATATCTGACAGTTATTGAGTCATAATATAGGAAGAAGTTCCTTATCTTAGTGTGCAGTGCTAGAAAATAGTTGATTGCTTGACAGAGTACAAGGTGGGAGAAAATAAAAGAAGAATGTGACTTTTCTGCATAGGAGAACTAATCTAGACTATGTGTTACAAACATACATTAATAATTTAATATTGTTTTGACTTTCATCCCTTGGTCAAACTTCTTTTCCATACACAAGTGTGAAATGGCCAAAAACAGGTCCAGAGTCCCTATATCTTTTATCAAGTTGAATATGATAATCTATACCATAGGATCACAATATTGTACTTCCCAATGATGTATTGTCTCATTAGCACAATTCTCAGTGAACAGACCCCAATCTCCTATTATTTGAAAACTACATTGAACAAATGTAGTTTGATATAATAATGATTTTTATATAATTGCCATAATTAACCCCTAAGATTTATTTCTTTTTTAAAAAAAGATTTATTTATTTATGCATACAAGAACTGAGGTACAGGCCAGGGGTGCGGGGGGGTGAGAGGATTCACCAGAGACAGAGTGGGGAGCAGAACAGGCAGAACTACTGAAATGCACTGCTGAGGGGAGCAGCAGGTGAGACAGGAGAGGTCTGCTGCACCATGTGGGTTGTTCCCTGGCTGACAGGGGATCGAACTCTTGCTGCAGAGGCTGCGGATAGCTTCATAGTGCTGTGCTTAACCACTTGCGCCACCAGGGAGGCCCAACCCCTAAGATTCCTAATTCCTTTTTTAATCTTTTTTCATGGTTCCAATGTAAGCTTTTTGGATTTTTATTAGACTAAATTAATCATATCAATCTTGAGCTATTGGTAGATTGGTAGGTAAGACAGCTATCCCATTCTTTTTCTTAATTTGCAGATATCTAAAGTTCAAAAGAAAAATTATATGTAATGCAAATAAGGAAACAACTTAGGGAGAAGGAGTGACTTACAGAATAAATCATCGAAACCATTTTCGTCTCATTGGCTTGAAATTACACAGGCAGGTGATAAATTTCATCTGATTTCCAGACTGGAGTAAACAGAAGGAAAAATAGTTAATTGTCTTTCTTATAATTTTTGTCTCTGTTTAGATTCCTCCTGCTCAAAGAAGTGTTTGCTGACCCTGTTGTCGAAAAGTCCCCTCTTCTTCCTTTATTCTATATCCTTTTAGTAGGCTTTATTTTATTTCTTAGCTCTTGATACCACCTTATATTACTGTTTGTTTTTCAGTTGTCTCTTCATCTAGATCTTAAGCTCCATGAGGGCAGAGACTTTGGTCCTTTTTGGTTCATCCCTTCATTAGGGTTCAGAACAGCAAGTGTCACAAAGTAGTGGCTCAGCATGTATTTGTTGAGTAAGTGGATATGTATAGTTCATTTGAATATGTAAAATCAATACATATTATTTTATTTTTTTAAAGATTATTTATGTATACAAGAGCTGGGGTACAGGCCAGAGGTGTGGGAGGTGAGAGGATTCTCCAGAGACAGAGTGGGGAACAGAACAGGCAGACTGGCTGAAATAGACTGCTGAGGGGAGCAGCGGGCAAGTCAGGAGAGGTCTGCTGCGCCATGTGGGTTGCTCCCTGGCTGGGGATCTAACTCTTGCTGCAGCGGCTGCGGACAGCTCCATAGGTTGTGTCTTAACCCCTTGCGCCACCAGGGAGGCCCATACATATTATTTTGAATAATCATACATGAAATTACAAAATGTTTGCCCTGTTATCAGTCTGAACACCTAGATCTGCTACTGGTATAGCTACTGGATATATTTTAACATAGATGGAGAATAAAGGGATGATTTAACACACCATCATCTTTTTTGACTACCATGTGGAAAATTCATTTCAGGTTTTGATAACGGATAGGATTTGAGTCGGTCATTTGTGTTTATTTAATTGGTCAAGTTTATCTTTTTTATTTAGTTGCTGAAAAACAGTGTAATGTTTATAAGGGCTTTATTATATGCATGTTTCACTAGCCTCCTGTATAGCTCTCTCTTTTTTTAACACAACTGTTTATTTCTTATCACCTTATCTCCTGTTTTTGTTTCCGTGTTATTTTAGGCCTCCAGATAGTCAGTCAAGGTGAAGAGTATTAGCTCTGGAATAGGCTGATTCACTTGATTTACATCAGTCCCACTTATGCTTTTCACTAGCTAGCTGACCTTGGGCATGTTGGTTAATAGCTCTAAACCTCTTTTTCCTCATCCCTCCAAATAGGGTAAATATTAATACCTAGGTAACAAATTCACTCAGGGCTGCTCTGAGGATTACTTAAATTAAAACTCATGAAGTGTTTGGAACAGTGCCGGGCACGTGTTAAAGGCTTAATGATGTTAGCTATTATTTGTAACAAGCATGCTAAATCCTCTCTGGGACCAAGTGAGGCAAAACAAATTTTAAAAATACTAAGTATCTCCTATGAGCCAGGCACTTGTGAAGTGCTGGGGAGATTAAGATTGAATAAAGAAAACACATGAGGACATTTTGTATGTTGTATGGGAACAGAAGGACATGACTACCAACTGTGAGGTCACAGAAAGGGTGACCTTTGGACTAAGGAATGAGGGGAAGCATATTGGAAGGAAACAGAAATACATGTGCAAAGTCAGCCTGTGTCTGGAGAGAGGGTAATGACTGTGTAAGGAGGCCAGAATGCGACTAACATGGTCAGCCCGTACCAGATCTCAGACCAATTGCTAAACTTGTTTTTGCACATTTGAATATTCTTCCCCTCTTTCTGGATTGAAAAGAACCTTCCATTATTCATTTCCTCTCCTTAAAGCCAGAAACCAACCCTATCAAGAAAGTAGCTCCTGTGATTTAGTTGCATTTATTCCCAGGGTATTTGAGAGATCTTTACCTTAAAATAAACTTTCGTTGTAGTTGGTGTTCCTGATAAGTACAGGAGGTGCCATTTCAATAACAGGGTAGAGCCTTAACACATTTGCTCTGTGAGTGTGCTTTCATTTCACCCCCTGCTTCTCACTCTACTCTAATCCACTGCCTCCAGAAACAAATCCAGGTGTTTCTTAAACTTTTTGAATCATCTTCTGTAGTAATTTATTCCATATGTTTATTTGCTCTGTGTGTGAAATAATTTCATCAAGTTCCTTTTTTTTTCTTTGTCACTGCATTCAAATCAGCCAGCAGTAGATTCCCGATCTATGAGTAACACTTTTAAAAACACCAACTCCCGTGCTGAGGGAAGCCAAGGGATGTTGTAGTACTGAGTAGAACAAGGAGAAAAGAACAACAAGCAATTGGGACTTGATGACATTAGTTGAAGAGGAAAAGCGAATTTCAGGAATACCTAGCAGGGGTTGGAGGATCAGCTTTACTCAAGTTCTTACTCTAGTTTGCATTTCCCCAGGGTGTCAATTTTATGAAACAAAGTGACGGGATGATTTCTATCACTTGAGAAGCTGTGTTAAAAAAAATTTGATGCACTGGCAACAGCAAAAATTGTTATGGTAGAAATCAAATTGGTGCTTTCTTGCTGGAAATGATCGAAGCACTAGTGCCTGTCAGTTTATTTCTGAGCTCTGCTTTTCAAACTTTAATTTGAGAGGGTGGGAGGAGGTTTAATGGAAATCTGAATCGCAGTTGGAAGAGGACTATATTTTAAACTTTGATTTCATAGTTGTCTCTGTGTTCAGAGGAAAATTATTCTTTATACTTAGAAGTGAAAGCACTGTCAGTTCTAAATCTATTAATGAGGGGAGAAAGGAGAAGGAAAAGATAGGAGTGTACACCAGATGAATAGATTCCATAATTAGTAAATAAAACTGTCATTCCTATATCTATGTACTGCCTATACTATTTTATAACATGAAGAATATGAGTGATTTACCTTTTAAAATTACCAAAAAACACTGCCTTTAATAAGCTTCTGCTAATAGCATATTCTCACCACAGGGCTGAAGTTTGCTAACAAACATTTCACTTTTATTCTTTTGGTCAGAAAATTCTTCTAAAATTGTTGTCATTTTAATCTGCTGCCTCCCCTCTACAAAGGCAGTACATGCCCATGCAGCTGATTCAGTGGTAACCACTGGATTGATTTGGCTTGTGCAGAATTAAAATAATGCTCAGATTCCAGTGTGCTGTTTGAAAACTCACAGAATACACACACACATCATGTACTGAGTGCTAGGAGGCAGGTACCATGCTCAGCACTGTGTGTGTGTGTATGTGTATGCATCATTAGATTCATTAAATAGCTCTAAAATATTTTAATAATTATCTTTTTTCAGATAGAAAAACTGAAACAAAGTTAAAGAGCTAATAAGTGGAAAAACTGGCATTCCAACCTGAATCCATCCGCATTCAAAACCGAAACTTGTTGCTGATTTAAGTTGTGCTCAAAGGTATAATAATGTAATTTCAGAGTTGATGCTTATTGTACACATAACTGAATCTGGCTCATAACTTTCTGAAAATGTTCCTTTGAGGCTGAAATTCTCTATACTTGGTGTCCATCCAACTGTGTGGTGGCAGGAGGCAAAGAAAATACAGCAAGTTCTGGTAGAGGCAGGAACAGATTTTAGGATTCTGTTTGGTTTTTGAGACAGGCTGGAGCCTGGACCAGAATCCAAAGCCTGTTGAAACAGAGTTATCTTCGCTTCCTAACTGCATGGAATAAGAATTTCCATTGAAATTTAACTCAAGCAATTAACTTGACCTAGGACTAAATAAATAAATAATTAGACATAATTTATGCTTATCTTTTGGTTCACATTGATGATAAACTCGGTCGTGTCCGTTTCTTCAATCTGTGATCTAGAGCTCTCTAATGCTAGAGCAGGGTGAGTTTTTACTGTCTTAAGTAACTCTCCATGGTTTCTCACTCTGATTTGGTCTCAGATTAGAGAAGGGTCTTTGTGACTAGTCAGTACTGGTGTTTACTCTGCGGAATCTTGAGAAAGCATCCTGTGAACTCCCTACCAAGGCAAAAGAGTTGTTTCCCTCTTTTTCTTCTTTTTCCCCATCATCCTTTATTTGTTCTCCTGACCTGCATGTTAGCTGAACACTTGTCATGTGTCTTTCTCCATAGCCTGGCCTAAATAAAGCTGTAATAATTAAAGGACAGAGCAGTGGAGGAGTCCCTGTGTTCAGGTCTTCTTTGCAGGGTAAAATAGAATCTCAGATGTTCAAATGTGGTTCCTTTGTAAGAATGGCTTGTCTTTATTTCCTACTAGGCAAGAAGCAGGGGCTTGTTTTCCCACACCATTCCTATTTTGCTTCACTTTTATTTTCTTTTTATATCAAAGCTCAGAGCTGTTATAAAGGGTTACTTTGAATGTACCTGGGTCATTTTCTAACTGCAGCACTACTTGCTGAGTCACTCTTGCTTGACACTGCTGCTCCTTGTGCATGATGCTACTATTGCACTTACAACCCTTATTGTGTTCTTTTGTACCCTCCACCCAAAGATGTGACTTGGCCGTGAGGATGGTGCCAGTGGAGATTCTGAAACTGGTTGATTTCTGAATTTCTGAATATTTCTGAATTCTTAGAATGGTAGGCCTTATACAACAGAAGCATCGTGTCACTAAAGATTGTGAACTGTGATTTCAAATTCATGGCTGAAAAGAAGCAATTAACATAGGAGATGCTTATTTAATATTTATTGTATAGAAACATAAAAATACATTCTTAGACTAAATAACTTTAGAATTTGAGGAAAAATGCACACATTATACACACATGTACAAATAAATATTTAAATATAATGTACATACACCTGTATGCATATATATAAACTCATTAGCATAGCATACATATATACATATATATCTCAATAAGTAGAAATACTCACATTATTCACACAAAGAAATTGCTTTATGAGTCTTCAAGTTTTGTAGGTACCTTTTTTATTAAATGGAATTGATGAAGCAAAATCAGTGGATTCTTGAGCACTGACACAGTGATTTTTCACAATATGTATTACTTCACCTGGGAAGAAGCGCAATTCAAAAGGGTCTTAGAACATGACTGGTGACTTTAATAGGATGGAATAATAAACTCTGAACAAAGTCAGCCAAAGAGAAGCAGAGTATGAACTCTGTCAGGCACAGGGCTGTATCCATGAGTCTTTAGTCTGAGCTGATAGCTGGGGTTGGAGATAGACTGAAGATGAGCCTCACCTACTTGCCAAGTTAATGTAACATTAACTGAGTATGTATCAGCTGAGACAGGCTACCAAGGCATGATTTGCTTCTAAATTCCTTGGCTAAAGAGACCTGAGTTAACCTCCATGGGTGGAAGCTGTACTCGGAAACCAGGCAGAAATTGAGTGTTTGACACATTTGTGGTAGTTTGACTATTAAAATCTCTAGTCATGGATAATAATGCAAAGCTCCTTGGAGGGCAAAATGAAAAGCTATCAGAATAATATTTGCTTTCATCTGCTCAGATATAATGCCGAAAGCACCCGCTTGTTTGTGGTTTCTTCCTGGGGTGCATTCGGAAGCCCATCAATTTCAGTACCAGGGAGAGCACAGTTGAGCTGTGCTGAGGTAGAGAAAAAAGCCCAAATTTCTCTTGTCTGATTTAAAAACTATACCCCACAGTGAGCTTCTCTGTTTGTTAAAATCTCTAATTGGTGTTTTCTCAACTTGCTGCTTGGCTGGTTTCTTTTTATTGATTTCATTTTGAGTTTGTAAAGCTTTATTTGGAGCCCTTTCCAGAGTTTGTTTGGAAGCTCATTTTTAATTTTAATGAAAATGCATTTTTAAAAATGTATATTACACCACCCTGCCGATTTTGCTCAAATAAACCTGCTACTGTTTTCAGTGATTTCCAACCATTTTAGTGCCCTTAGTCTCACTTGCTGAAGGGACCCCTGTGCTATTCCTGGCAAAATAACAAAATCAAGTAGAAAAATGAATGTTCTTCACTGCTTTTGAAGGCTCTTATACAACAAAGAAAAAAAAAAGATTCAGTTAGGAAACTGCCTTGGGAATAAGGCATTAAAAAGGATCAGGATTAAAAAAGGATAGGGTATTTTCCCCCCATTTCAATTCTAGACAGATTTTGTTTCCAAAATAATACTCTTTCATTGTTATAAAGAACCCAGATCCAAAGCAATCAGACACGGAAGAAATTTGAATGTCAGTGATCAATATTGGATGTAGACATAAAACAGTATGTACCCATAGTCCAATAAATTTAGAAAATGTTTTAAAATAACATAGCTTATCCTTTTATTGAGATTTGAAGTTTAAACCTACTGAGGTAGAATTTAAACTTGCATGATTAGATTGTAGCACAAAGGGTACATTCTAAAATCATAATCAAGAGCTCTGGGATTTACCCCTACTTTTGCCATTTTCTTGACCTCAACATTACCCTGTTATAGGGATTTTCATTATGTCAAGTGTCCGAGCTGAACACCATGGAATTAAGTTTATCTCTTCCATTTGTCAAGTGGTCCTGAGTTCTGGACATTTTATCTGAAAAATGTTTGAGATTGAACCTCATCTCTCTCCTGTCATCACCCTCCTCAGATCAAACCCATACCATCTCTCCCATAGATTATCACAGGAGTTTCTCAATTATCTATTTTCTAATCTATCCTTAATGCTGTTTTTACTGCGTTTCTTAAAATCTGATAGCCTTTCTCCCTTGACTTAAAAACAAAAACAATGTTAAACAGAAACAGAAAGGTGATGTAACTAAATTAGGTTCAAGTTGCCTGTCATAATAGGTCCTTTTGAGTTCACCCTAACCTACTCTTAAGCTTCTTTTCTCTAAAGCTTTCTCTTAAGAGCTCTTTTTCTTAGTTACATGAAAGGGGTACAGAACCTCAGAACATCCACTTCCCTTTGTTTTTTTTTTTTTTTTTTTGCATCTGTGAGCTTTTATACATGCATTTCTCATTTTGGAAGAGAATAGATGTGAGGGGGATAGTAATCTTAGAATGAAATCTGGGTCAGAATTTCACACCTACTACTTAGTAGTTGCAAATAGCAAGGCATGAGTTTGAGTTTTATGTTCTTCGGGTGTAAAATGAGATTAATAATACCCAGCTAACAAAGATACTGCAAAGAATTCAGTGAAATAATTTTTGTGAACTCACCTAATAGAATTGTTTGAATGTATTAGGCATTTATAGAGTTTGTAACAAACTGAGTGAAATGAAACCAAAAAAAGAAAAGAGAAAGGAGAAAGGAAATTTCCAGTATGAGTAAAAGAGAATGGCTAGTGGCAAACAAAGATAATAATGGTTTGGCCTCAGGAGTGCATGGAGATGGACGCATGAACCCTATGAGGATTCTTTCATTCACCTCCTATTTCTGGTTTTTGGACACAGTTATTTAGTATTTCCTTTTGTGTGCTGATTGTCTCTGTGGTTCCATTTAAATGACAGATGTGGCAGTTACCCTAACTCCCACATTTTACATGCTTCACTTCAGACAACTAAAAAAAAAGTTCTAAGTTTTTATGCCTGAAGAATGCTTCTCCATCATGGGTTAGGCGGAACTCAAAATGGCAACATGCGCTGGCATGAAGTACTGGGCCTGGGAAAGTGCCTGTTAGAAAATAATAGGTGATACCACAAATGAGTTACGCATTTGTAGATGTTCTTCGTTTCCTTTTCCCTGTCTTAATATGCTATGTCTTCAATACCAACTCAAATAACAGCCCTTCCTTGAGGTGATTTGTCCAGTTCCCTCCAGCATCCAGCAGTTTCCTGACATTACCACTGAACCTCATAGCACTTTTTAGAGCACTTATATAAAGAAACGCTCTCTCTAAAACATGTCAGTCTCATGCTTGGGACAGTATGGCCCTTGAAATCAAATATATCATTTTATTGTAGCTTTCTGCCCAAGCACCTGGATAGTTCCTCATTCATAGGCATTCTTAATTTATGTTTGTTGAATCGATGTGCCAGTATCTCGGAAGTGTGCGCACAACAGGTAGGTCTTCTGCATTTTTCAAAGTCACATCTTCCCTTTGTTTTTAAAGTTAGAGAAAGAGGTAATGGTGTTTTAAAATTAATGCTAATCAAATTGCAGTGTAGAAAAATTGGATTTACAAATTAGAAATGAAATTTACAGTCTACAAAACTATTTTCGTTCTCTCTCCTTGCCTTATTGAAGGGTACCTCTTCTATTATTCCATCATAAAAGCCCAAAACTTTTGTTTCTGTTCATTTTCCTCATCAGCATGCATTTACTGTATTCTTCTCTATGTTTAGTACAATACTAAGCTCTACAAATACAAAAGAAAGGGGAATCCCGAGGGGCTTAGAATATGGTTGTTTTGTTATAAATCTCAATGAGGCGGCATATGCCTAGGCTGAGCCTTTACTTTCTCTTCGACAACATGCTTTCCTCATCCTGTCTCTTTCACACAGCCAGACAGAACTCTTCCTTTCATGGTGTGTTGCTCCAGGGCACATTTCTCCTTAAAAAAAAAAACTTTCGGTCTCCCGGTCTTCTATCTCATCAAGCCTCAACTCCTGTACCTGGCATTCTAGACCCATTATAATCTAGTCCGTGTATTTCTCAGTACGCCTTTGTATTTATCTTACCCTTTTTCTGGTGTCACCCTGCTCACTGACTCCAGCTTCCTTTCACTTATTATATCATGGATCACATTCCTTTTATCTGTGATGCTCTGCTTGTCCGCCCAGCCTGTCAGTACTACCTCTGGCCTCCTTCTTCCAGGTTACTTTCCATGACCACTTTCATTAGCTTTCTGTGATTTTCACATTGTATTAAAAGTCCAGCACATTTGATCCTTGAATAATTACTGTCTTGTATCATTGAAGAATTATTTGCTTTGTTAGTCCTATCTAAATAATTAGTTTCAGACCAAACTCTCCTCGCTACTGTATGCTCACAGAGCTCAGTTTCTGTGTGGTAGGAACCTATAAACTGATAGATTAGTAGCCTAAAGGCTGTCATGTGTGGGTTTAACTTCAGCTGAAATTTTCAAATTGTATTTCCTTTATTTAGTACAAACTTTGGTCAAATACCTGAAAAGAACAAGCTATTCCAGAATAAGTATTCCATGTCTTATCTCTTTTATATTATCCTCATATATTCTTGCAAAAACTAAGACAGAATTTCTCCTGCTTTACTATCATAGATACCACTATCCTGCAGTTATGTTTTTACTATTTTCCTACTACTACTGATAATTTCTTTCATTTCATGTTTAGTCCTTTATATGTGTATGTGTGCATCTATATAAAACAACTACCTCCATCCCTAGTTATGCTTTATATACATAAGTACATATATATATATATATATATATATATACACACACACACACACACACACGTTTATCTAGGGATGTAGGTGGTGGTGCTTGTTAAAATATTAAATAGACTTTCTGAAATCGTGGCAACAATATCTGCTTATTTTAATAAGTCCTGCTGTAGATGTATATAGAAATAATTTCTTAGATCCTGTCTCGCCTCTCTAATGCTACCTCTCTTCTTCTCAATAAAAGTAGAAATAGTTATGATATTCTTCCACACCTTTCCTGTGCTTATACAAATATATACAAATGTTTACACATGTATGTATATGTGTGAGTTTTCTTTTTTCCTTTCTAATTTTCCCCTCTAGGCTTTACCTTTTGAACCAGTTATAGTTGGTGACAAAATTGATCAGAAAGTTCCTGTGTAGACCCCGTTGCTGGTCATGCACACACAGCTTCTCCCTTCTTACCCAAAGTCCATAGTTTAAATCAGGGTTCACTCTTGTTTTTTTTTCCTTTTTTTTTTAATGTGGAATAAAATCACAAATTGGTCTGCAATGTTATCTTTCCCTTTAATAATTAAATATGTACACGTTGCAGCTTAGTACACAGACCTAACTCATTCTTCTGTTCTTTTTAATAATGCATAAAATGTGGACACAAAATGTTATTCAGTTATTTCCTGTGGATGATGATCTAGATTGTTTCTAATATTTTTGCTACTATAAGATGAAATATAATAGACACCATTGTTCATAAATATCTGTACACTGATAATCTTTTGTTTGTGTAAATAATTTTTCATCTTTCTATAAGTAGTGAAATTGTTAGGTTAAAGTATAATTTCATTTTTAATTTCACACTACCAAATTACTGTCCAGAAATGTTCCAATAGTCTATAATCCCACAGCCCAAATGCAGTTTATCTTTTAAAATATTCCTCATTTGATGGATTTGGCTTCAGTCTACTGTCATTTAAAGCATGCCCAGTCTTACTGCAGTATTCCTATAATGCAGGATAAACCTAATTTTATTTATTATTTGTTAGGAATTTTGTAATTTACTATGTAAAACTCAAATGCTACTGTATAGGTTCCATTGCGGTGAACTGATTCTTCAGGTCTTAAAAGTGTAAAAGGGTGATGAAGTGATGTCTTATTTATGAGATGTTTATTTTTGAAAACACATTTTAGTAACTTTATCTTGAAAGCATTTGAGATTCCTCAACTTTTACTACAAATCCTAATGGAACCCTATGCCAACGATAGAAATAAAGCATTGAGACAATTAGTAGGAAGAAGTCTTATATTAGGTCAGTATGATTTGAGACCTGGTGAAATTCTCTGTTATTTCCACATGGGGTTCTTCTCAGTGGAGAAGCCTCAGAATTGAAGCCTTGTCTTCCAAGCCTAGTAATTCCAACAGCTTTGCATCAAGAGAGCAAGCTTGGTTATAGGGGCTCCTGGTGTTAATATGGAGAATTTTCTAGGAAATTATAAAATATTGAGTTACATTTTGAACATTCTTACATTCCTCATTAATCTGTATAGTGATTTATTAATTGAAATAGTTGTGTGGTCTATTGAATAAAGGTGATATTTATATGGGAAAGATTATATTGCTGAAAGCATTAAAAATATCACATGAAACCTCTACACATATTTTCTGTACACATCCTCTTAAATAGTATATGTAAAATTCCCCATCAAAATACTTGATAATTTTGAAAGAAATTAACATTTTGTATTATATTTATTATGATTGAATATAATTTTAAAATAATGATGAATCAATTGAATAAGAAAAATGGTGATTATTGTTTAATAACAAATAAAATAATGATAATTACTAATATTGGTTTAGCCAGAAATTAACTGAACAATCAACTATACACAAAATAATAAATAGCATCTTATATTATTTTCTCCTCACATAAATTTTTCTTCAAAATTTCTCATACACTTTTCTTCTCACATTTTTCTCCTTATAGACTTTTCTTTTCATATACTTTTCTCCTCATGGACTTTCCTCCTTAGCCAGAAATACTTTTGATTTCTAAAAGGTAAATTCTACCAGTAAAATATTAATAAAAATGTTAAATTCAGTTAGTAAAATAGAACCAGAAAGCCCCTTTTTACTCATTTATTTAAGCAAATGCTATTAAACAACTTTTCTTCTCTAGCCCACAAGGAACTTATAAAAGCCTACTTTTGAAAAGGACATTTATAAAACTAACTATAATAAAATGTTATTTGAGGAATAAAAGCATCATGTACAATGTAATGTGGCACCATGGAGAGGTTCACAGGCAGGGTGGCACCTAATGTGGTTACTTGATGGATAAGCAGGAGAAGGTTTGCTATTCTCTACTGTAGAGAATAGCATATGTGAAGCCCTTCCTCTTTAGCCCAGAGAATCACAAGTTATTAGATAACTTTAAAGTAGGGTTTTCAGTAGGGGATAATTTGCTCCCAGGCAATATTTGGGAATATATAGTGACAATTTGGTTCACAAACCAGGAGCAGGAATGGTGCTATGATCATGTACTGAGCAGAGGCCAGGGCTGTTGCTAGGCATCCTGCAGTGCACATGGGAGTGTCATACAACAGAGAGAATTATCCAATATTGCATGTCAATAGTGTGTGGGTTAGGAAAATCTCAGCTGGAGTTACAATGGTGCAAATGTTCAGAGGAGGCCTGAGTTTCAAATGAAGAGTCCTGAGGAAAAAAATTTTTTTTATTACATATTTGGAGTTGATCCACACTAGATGGATCTAGATCCATGGAGTTTTTTGTGGGTTTTATTTTATATGTCTTGCTCCTGTGGTTAAGTGTTGTTTTTTAATTGAGGTATAATTGCCATAGAGTTTTGGTATCCTTGCTGACTCCTTTTAGAAACCTGTGCTCCCTTTCATGACACTGCAGCCTCCTGGTTTCTGGAGTCTTTCGTCCTCCTACTTTATATTTTCTTCTAAGACTTCTCTTTCCTACCTGCCAACTCAGATATACTGGGGTATGTCCAGGGGTTCTGCCCTTGACCTGCTGGGTCTTTCACTTTACACACTCCTGAAGCCTTATTCATTTCTCTCATGAACTCATTTCCTACAAATATGTGAGAACAATTATTAAGAACATAGATACTAGAACCAGGGGTTCACATATTAATTCCAATACTTACCATCTACGTGACCTTTTTGCAAGTTATAAAATGTCAGTAATGATAACACTTAAAAGGCTGTAGGGAGTAATAAGTCATGCTGATATACACAGAGATACTTAGACCACATCATAAATTTATGCCCACACCAAATTTTTCTAGAATTTCCAGACTTACTTAAACTACTGAGTTGGCTCTATCTGAATGTCTTCCCAGCTACCAAAATGAATGATGTCCTAAATTAAACTTTCTCTTTTTCTTGCTCACTTACCCAACAATGCTAAACTAAACTTTTACTCATCTATCAATGTTACCATGATTATTAAGGGGACCTGGGATTGCACAGATGAGTCTCTCCCTCATGTCTCATCAAATCAACTATTAAGTTATGTTGACTTTATTTCCTATACACTTTTTGAAACTGCCTTCTTATCTCCATCCCACTTCCACTTCTAGTAAGTCAGCCTTAAAACTACCAAGCAACTGCATCCCAGCTAATCTGTGAACTCTAGTATTGTCCTTCTCATATCTGCTCGAGTGGTTAGTACTTGAATGGTTCCCATGACCTATAAAATAAAACGTAAGCTCTTAACAACTAATACAAGATCCTTCTCTTTCATCTGAACCCTTCCTTGTTTACAGCCTCTTTATTTGCCACTCTTTTCTGAATCTTGATAGAGGATAAATTTCAAGATATATATTAGTTGTGCTTTTTCCATATCTCTTCTGCCAAAAATGTATCCCTTTACCTAACATTTCTACTCATTCTCTCCCTCACAAACCATGTTTATACTATTCCTCTGCCTTCTTATAGCATCCTGCTATTGAACGCTCAGTTCTCTTTTAAGTGACTCTCAATTCTCTTTTAGGTGAATGACAGTTTATTCCTCAAGGGAAGGGACTAGATTTGATTATGAAAAATCCCAGGATATAGTGTAGAGCTTGGGACAAGGTTGGTACTTAGAAAATATTTATTGAACATCTAATTGGAGTCATCAGCAGATGCGTGGTAATATATGATAACTTAGTAAAGGAGAAAACTTGGTAGACTGAAAGAGATTGGGACAGAAATACAGAACTATTGGAAAATGAGCATTTAAGGAGTGGAATAAAGAAGAAGGCCGTATGGAACTTTGAGAAATGTTGTCAGAGAAGTAGAATAATAACCTTGAAAGAATGATGATGTGGAAATCACAGAAAGATAGAGTTCCAGAAGAATAAATGCTTTACCATATGAAATGCTACAGAAAGGCATGGGAAAGGTCTTTGAAGTACCCATTAGATTAGGCAGTTCTGGGAATGGTTAAAATATAATGGTGTGTCTAGATATCAAATTGCTATGTATTTAGAAATAAATAAAAAGTTAAGAGAGAAAACAAGAATAAATTGCTTTTTACTATGAGGCAGTAAAATTAAAATGAAACAAAATCAATTAAATATTTTTACATACATTTTTAGTCTCTAATAAATGGTAAATATCTTTATAATGGTAATCAGTATTTACATGGGTTGTTATCTTTAAAACATTTAATATGTAACCAAACCTTCTTTGTTATTGTCTTGTTAGTTGGCTCTAAGCTTTTCTCAATTTAATTGAACTTTTTTTTGATCCATTCTCCCTAGCCTTACTTTCCACTCCAATCCATCCTCTACAGAACACCCATAAGTATTGCCTTTAAAATGTTAAAGGTAAACTTGTCATTCCCTAAATTAAAATCTCCTCTGGTCCCAAGATATCTGTAGGATATTATCTAAACTCTCTAGTTTTGCTTATTGGGTATGTAAAATTGGCCTCCATCTGCCTTTCTGGTCTTATCTCCAGTCATTTAGGCTATGCACCAATCTTTCCTTCCAGTGTCCAATTCAGACACTTGAGAAACATCAAGAAATTTCATAACTCAGAGTTTCTGTGCATGCTGTGTCCTTACCTGCTAACTCATGCAAATTTTTTAAGGATTTATTTATTTATGCATACAAGAGCTGGGGTACAGGTCAGAGGTACGGAGGGTGAGAGGATTCACCAGAGACAGTGGGGAACAGAACAGGCAGACTGACTGAAATACACTGCTGAGGGGAGCAGTGGGCGAGTCAGGAGAGGTCTGCTACGCCATGTGGGTTGCTCCTTGGCCAGGAATCGAACTTGTGCTGCAGTGGCTGCAGATAATTACATAGGTTGCGACTTAACCCCTTGCACCACGAGGGAGGCTCCATGCTAAATTTTTTAGGGCTCAGCACAAATACCATTTATTTAAGGAAGTTTTCAGGAGCTTTGACAGATTGAGTTACTTGTTCAGTTATCTGTACTCCAGGCACTTTGTTTAACGCGTGTCATATTTTGTCGTCCTTTTTAAACGTGTTACCCATTGAACTTGGAGTGCCTTGAACATCCATATTGTCCAGTGACTGATAAACATTCAACTTGTTGACTGAATGTGTGAATGAATAAATGATTGGGTATAAGCTGCTAAAGTGAAGGATAGAAAACTTCTATTACAGTGTATGTGAAAGTGTTATATATGTAAAATGCTTATAACTTTATATTCTTTACTAGATTGCTTTCCTGCTTTAAATAAAAACTTTTATGGGGGGTGTGCGTGTGTGTGTGTGTGTGTGTGTGTGTGTCTCTATGGTGTAGCCGTACTGTCTGTTCCTGTGTCTCTGATTATAGTCCAGGGAAGTGGTGTCACTTATCAATCAATGAAGAAATGTGCTGCATCTTGAAGTGCTGACTCTGCACCTGGGAGGGAGCCAGACTGACAGTACCCATTAGAGGATGCAGAATGTTCATTTAATCTTGGGAAAGTCTTTGAGATGAGGGTACAAGTAAATAGAATGAAAAAAGTCTGAACTAGAAGACAATAGTTCAGATTTTAAATCACAGCATTTGACCACATAGTAAAGACAAAGATTTTTTGTATTTTCCAACAAAAGTTGAATGTTTAGATATACTGGTTAGATATACTGCTTAAGAACTGTTACAGCCCTTACAGCTTTCAGTACACTAGGAAATAGTTGAAGTTGAGTGGACGCCTGACTATTCGTAAGTGTTCTTTACCAATTTGGGCAAATTTGATACTTTCCTTTGGAATATAGTGTATGAATCAGCTCAGGCCTACTTCTCACAGCCATCATAATTAAGAAGTAGAAAAGATAGGGCCTCCCCGGTGGTGCAGCGGTTGAGCGCTGGGCTGCGAAGCTGCCTCCAGCCTCTGCAGCACTGGTTCAGTCCCCGGCCACCAGGCGAGGGTCCCACATGGCGCAGACCTCTCCTGTCGTGCCCGCTGCTCCCCTCAGCAGTGTACTTCATCTGTGTGCCTGTTCTGCTCCCCGCTTTGGCTCTGGTGAATTCTCTCACCCTCCCACGCTTCTGACTATACCCAGTGCTTGTATAAATAAATAAATAAATAAAGTAGAAAAGATAAATCTTATGTTTCTTGATTTGGCTTGTTATTTAGATTTACTTTGGATATGAAGGAGAGGCTCTGTTGTTATTTTATCCTGAAGTCAGCCCTGTGCTGGACTGGTGCAATACCTAGCTAGGCCCCAAATCCAAATCCTTGCACCTTCTACTGGTTTCCCCAGGTATCTGAACTTAGTTACAGGACGAGTGTTCTCAGCCCTGTCTCTAGGGGACACTCTTAGCAGTTCTCTAGTGCTACTGTCGGTGTTTCTCAGTGCTTTCAAGAAACTTGGTCAACATTTTCTAGTTATCCAAAGATATAATATCCTATAATTCTAAATAGTTTAATGTATATAGCTTCTCCTTAGCATTTTCAATAGTCCTCTGAAGAAACAACACAGATTCAGCTGTTATTTTTATGATAGTCAGATGAACCTGTGACTTCAGAAAACTGTAAAAAGTTGTTGAAGATAGAAAGGAGCACTGCTACTGTTTTTATATTTGTTTCTTTTCCACATTTGTGCACTAGCCTATGAAGATCTATATTAAACAAAACAGTTTTGCAGCAATCACTAACTATAAACCAGAGGGGTTTGTCGTCTTTTAATATTTCTCAAAACATACTTATAATCTCTCATTTATATCAGGAGTTACCCCAGCACTCTCTGAAGAGAGTCCTGTAGTAGAATCGTGGTTCCCAATGCCACCCCTGGTGACCTTTTTCAAGGGGCAATGAAATCAAACCACTTCACTGTTGCTAGTAGACAGGAAAAAAAACTCTCCTGTGCATTTAATAGATGAATTTATTGAGCTATTTACATGTGCCACATAATCATATTCAACAACCTATGAGGTAGGAAATGTTTTCTACCCACTTGAATGGATGAGAAAACTAGAGCGTCAGCAGGTTAAATAACTTGCCCAAGGTATTTCAGGTAGTAATTAGTAGATGTTAATGTAACATGATTTGGACATAGGTGATCTTTTTTTTTTTAAAGACATTTATTTATGCTTATAAGAGCTGGGGTACAGGCCAGAGATGCAGGGGGTGAGAGGATTCACCAGAGACAGAGTGGAGAACAGAACAGGCAGACCAACTGAAATACACTGCTGAGGGGAGCAGCGGGCGAGACAGGAGAGGTCTGCTGTGCCTGGACTTAGGTAATCTTAATTGAGATTCCATCTTTATATAGATTCCACTGAATAAGTGTAGAGGAAATGTATATTTACGTGTTTCTGAATTATTGGAAATTTACATCGGCATCTTTTGACATTACAAAACATTTACAATTCTGATATAAAATGAATGTGCTAGTATAGAGCCCATAACTTCTGAGAATACCCCAATAATGATATCCTAAAGACTGCTGCAATAGCAGCAAAGTAGTCTCTGATGATCCTTCCTTCCACTGTCATTGGAGCCCAAAATCACAAATGCAACTAAAACTCATAAGGCTGGAATAATTTTATAATCATCTCAGTGAAATTAGAAACTAAAGCTTGATAATCCTGGGGAATGAAAAAAATGGTCAAATTATGGTGCTGAATGAAGAAACATTAGGATGGTGTTTAATAATGGTATCTAACTTGGACAGCATTTGCTGTCTATCCTTGCTGTTAAATTTAGGGAAGGTAGCAGCACAAACATAACACTTAAGTCAGATAACTTGTTAGGGTCTGCATGTATTCCTATTGCTCATGCTTCTATTTTTTTCTATTGCCTTTATCTCTTTTTCTGACTCCTAATTTTTTCAACATAATTCTGGGGGAAATTTCACATTGATTTGCATTTCCGTCTTTTTCTAAATATAAAGCATCCTGATCTCCTTGGAGGAAAGGTGCTATAGGACTGTAATATATGGATAGTCTAAAATTAGAAATATCATCACATTAACATCTTTTCCCCAATAGTTTGGTACTTTTGACAATGTACTATTTTAGTGTATCATGGGGTTTCACAGTGATTGTAAATTAAAGCTTTCCTTATGAAGACTGAAAATATACCTGACTTGGTAAATTCTCAACTTTCTGCGAATCAAGGTTCACCATCATTTTTATCCTTAATATGTTAATGACTGAAATGAATACTAGAACAGAGTAGATGAAGGGAGAAGATGTAGTGTAAACAGCAGGCGAGTTCACTGTGCCAGATAAATCGTGACAAATCCTTGCACTATTAACACCAACTAATGTTTTTAGACACAGTTTTTATTTCAAATCTAAAGAAATCAGGCTATGCAAACAGGTTCATGCCTGGTTCATAGCCTTCTCAAGACCCTCCATCTTAAGTGGCAACGGAAGAACAGAAGCTCTACATTTTCTGTTCTGTCTGCTAGGAAGTGTGGGCATTACATGGATAATACAAGTATATTTTTTCAGCATGTGTATGTTTGTTTTGCTGCCTCCTTGAAGTAATCCATTTTACTTAAAATTAGCAATACATTCTTTGACTTTCAAACTTCCAAATTAGTATTTGGAAACATAAAATTGTTTATTGGCCTGTGTTGCAGGATAAATAAATGTCTGTTCAGCCCCATTAGTTTTAAACCCATGATTTAGGATTCTTTTAAATGTGCTAAAATTAACAAGACTTAACTCTGTGGGTACAGAAAATGACAATACGAAATAATAAGTCATGCTGAGAATTGGACATTTGACAGGATTTCAATTTTTAATCTGGCCTCCCAGTTTGGGTGATCCTTCCTTTGTGGCAACAGATCAGAAAATATTTGCTTGTCAATAGATGTAGGCAGTTGCTACACCAAGGCAGACCTGGGTAAGCTTGAAATTTAGAAGGTAATGCCAAGCTAGAAGAATAGCTGGAAAGAATATGGTTTGATTTTCTAAACCAGCAAGTGATTTGGTAATTGTAGTTTATGTAGGCAACTGAATTCAAGATGTCACAGTTTAGTACACGGCTAAGGTCAGTTATTACTTCATTATAATTATCCAGGGGCATCATTATACTATGTTTGATTGAGTTTCTTTCTTCTAAGAGCTAGAAAATTGTAAATCTTTCTCATTCTCTGTTATGTGCATATGTATGTTAAGGTACATAAAAGAAAAAGAAAATGTTAATATAAATTCTATAAAGTAAGCATGTACTCCCTATATATGAATTATCTTAAACAAGCTTATAGAGGAAATCTATAATATAGTTAATAATTAGAGAAATGGTCATCTAATTAAGAGAATAAACCCCTTTTAAGACTGTCACAACAATTACCATTTAAATTTGTACATCTGTTAGATTTCATTTTTATCCATTGGTTATTATTGGAATCCCTGATTCTAAACTATAAGACTTTCTTCTTAAAAAGTCTCAATTATTGAGCAATTATATAGGATATTTCTCCAATATTTGTAATATTGGAATCCTTAAATAAAAAATGTATTATTGGAAAATATATACACTAATATTTGACCATATTCACAGATAGTTATAAATGCTTTATAACTTATTTCCTTCATTTGTTTCGATAAAATTATAGCTGATGGCCACCGGCATGAAATAATGATTTTTTTCAGTGCAAGGAGAGTTCATAAACACAATTTTAATCAATAGCAGAAAGGATTTTATACCAACCACTTCAACACTCTTTCTAGTAATTGGCAAAACTGACTAGTGGAAGCATTATTGAATAGGAATAGTCAGTACTTATAAATGAGAACTCTGGAGCCATAGAGCCTGGGTTCAAATCCTGTGTCATGATGCTGTGGTACTGTTTCTAACTTCTGTTGCTTTGGACCTTGTCCATTCCTGCTGGGAATACAAATCTCTGAATATGTACCTGTTCCAGAAACATTGCTACTTCTTATATAACCCAGTGTTATTTAAATTTAAGTCATTTGTGCATATTTTAAACTTTCAAATTAGTATAAAATTGTTTCTTGACCCATTTCACAGCACAAAATTATTTTTCAGTCCTTTAGTTTGTGTATCTGGACAAGTCACTTAAAATCCCCAGAAGTGAGGTTTTTTTTGTCTATAAATTGGGGAATATAATAGGCCCAATACATGCTGTATATTGTAAATACTTTTTCATGTTTTGTTTACCTTCATAAAGGTTTGCTGACAAGTGAAACACAATTGTGGTATAGCAATGGTCAAAAAAATAGTCACCAAAATTCAAGTATTAAAGCCTAGAATTTCAACAGTCTGAAATGATTATCCTCTGAACAACTAAAATTTGTTTATAGAACAATTTCTAAAGTTAAATAATATAATTATAGTTCAAATATAAAAAGTCTCATTATATTAATTATATTTTTAAACTCTAGTATTCTGCTTTGAAGTTTATTAATAATTCTTTAGGGCCTCCCCTGGTGGCGAAGGTGGTTGAGCACAGCGCTGTGAAGCTGTCTGCAGTCTCTGCAGCGCAGGTTCGATCCTTGCCGGTCAGCGAGGGTCCCACAGGGCTTGGCAGACCTCTCCTGTCTCGCCTGCTGCTCCCCTCAACAGTGTATTTCAGTCAGTCTGCCTGTTCTGTTCCCCGCTCTGTCTCTGGTGAACCCTCTCGCCCTCCTGTGCATCTGACCTGTATCCCGGTTCTTGTATGTATGAATAAAAAAAATCTTTAAAAAAATAATTATTTAAAATATTTATTAAACTATCAGTTATTCTAGTAGCTAACATTTGCTGGAAGATATTCAAGCATAGTCTAAATCACCCAAAAAAAGAAAAGATTAAAGATGTTTAGGATGTGCATGTATTGTGTTTATTTACCATATTCACAGTCTTTGAAATTAGATACATCACACATTATATATAATAAATCTCAGTTAAGCTAAATATAGCATTTACTTAATCAGAGTAGCTTATGTTCCAACCATTCTGAGAAAAATGAATTTTAATATTTTGTAAATTCAAAACAGTGAGATTCTATATTTAAAAATACATGTGAATATATGTATATATATTTGTGTGTAGATATGTCTGTATACACACATGCTTTCATCTGTATATATATTAACATATCTTTTTTGACGTACATCTCTATATATACTTAGCTACATGTGTGTGTATATATATATGTTTATACTTAAAATTTTGTAAGGCTATATTGTGATTGAGGTGGTGAAAATAGTGAAGTTAATCAGAAGGAGGGCAAATACAAGACGATTCCACTTATATGTAGAACTCATAGAAACAAAACAAATGAATAGATATAATTAAACCAAAACAAACTTTAGAAGTATGGCTGCAGAATTGAGAGTGGGGGCGAAGGGTTAGGGGGACTAAAAGGAGGCAACAACCCGGTGATCAGTGGTGAAAGGGTGTGGCTACTTGGTGGTAGGTCTGGTGTCGCAGCACGCATCTGAGTAGATGTGAGCCTATTATCCTAAATTATATACAGTGTTGTAAGTCAGTATTTTTTTTTAAAGATTTATTTATTTATTTATTTTCTAAAGATTTAATTTTTTTTTTAAGATTTATTTATTTATACAAGAACCAGGGTACAGGCCAGATGCGCAGGAGGGTGAGAGGATTCACCAGAGACAGAGCGGGGAACAGAACAGGCAGAGGGGAGCAGTGGGCAAGACAGGAGAGGTCTGCCTCGCCATGTGGGATTCTCCTCGGCCGGGATCGAACCCGTGCTGCAGAGGCTGCGGACAGCTTCACAGTGTAGCGCTCAACTGCCTGTGCCACCAGGGAGACCCTAAAGATTTATTTATTTATTTATACAAGCACTGGGGACAGTCAGAAGCTTGGGAGGGTGAGAGAACTTACCAGAACCAGAGCGGGGAGCAGAACAGGCAGACTGATAAAGTGCACTGCTGAGGGGAGCATCCGGAGTGGCAGGAGAGGTCTGTGCACCATGTGGGACCCTCGCTGGCAGCCGGGAATCAAACTGGCGCTGCAGAGGCTGCAGGCAGCTTTGCAGCCCAGCGCTTAGCCACTGTGCCACCAGGGAGGCCCACAGTGTTGTAAGTCAGTATTACCTCAGTTGTTCAAACAATCAGTAAAAATATTTTGAAGGGAAAAAAGAAGTAAAGGGGGGGAAAAAATCCAGCTTTGTATTGTGTTGTCAGGTATTGTAAAGCTTAACTGACAAGCTTTGTTTGTTTGATATTATTTCCATTATGGCTACGGTTAGGACTGTACTTTTAGTTATGTTTTTGTTTGTTTGGGATTTTCTTTTTTCTGGTTCTGTTACAGGTTTTTCCATAACCCATTTCTATTAGAAATGATTTATATCTGAAAAAAAATAAGAAATGAGTTATATGGAAGTATGGCCATTCCTATAGTTTTACAACAATAAAAACATTTGGATTGGTGTGCAATTTCTTGTTACAGTTCTTGTTCTGTGTGTAATACATGAATCATGTATACATACATGCAAATGCATACATAACATCTTTTAAATTTAACACTGCTTTGTTGCCAAAATAACAACTGACATTTTTTTAAGAAATAGTTGAACTTATTCTTGAAGAACCTTGAACAACACTATTTTTATTTTCAGAATTTCCTTTTAAGAATAATAGTAAACACTGAAAAGATACAGTCCTTTACAAATAAGCTTTAGTTTATCCCAGTTCACTTTCCCTAAATACTGCTCTCAGAATTCTCTGTTAGCATGTCAAAATACAGGTTAGAGTCATCAGTAGGAATAGAGAGTTTCTTAATGACTAGATTCTTGTTCTGGGGACACCAGTGCTCTCATGTGACCATATATACTGTGTGATGTGCTAATGTTTCTGCATGTAAAATAACCCCCACCCATTGAAAGGTAAAGAAAATCTCATTTTCTTTGATCACCAGAAAACTTGTATCACTCTTGTCCCTTCAAACTATCCTCTGCAAGTGTCCTGACACATAAGTCTAGTGCCAGGCTCCCCAGAGGAAATTCCCTGGACTCCAGAGGGAGATCACACCCTGCAATTTTGTCAATCTGGGAGCATATCAATTTCCAGAAGCTGTGAATAGAGGGCAGTTCCTACCATATGTGCCTAAGTGTACCCTTTTCACCGCATCCTCAGTGATTGTCAGGACTGTTATCAAATAGTTCCCCAATATTTTATGTTAGGAACCATTGACTCCACCAGATGAGCTCTGCTCTCAGGGCAGTTTTGTTTCATATTCAGGAATATAGACCATAAATTTTGCCTTTAATCTCATTGTAATACTCAGTTTAAAGAAATATGCCACCGCTTAAGAGGGTGGCATATTTTGGGAAAGTACCTTGATTTAATGCATCCCTTCTTAGCAACAGTTACGAATTGTACTAAATTAATTTCATCTCATCTTTTCTGGAACACTAAATTGAAAAAGAGAATGACAAATATTGAAAACAACTTACCTAGTAATTTTGGAATGGTCTTTTTGTAAGCAATTGTAGATCTTGTTTGTCAGCGTTAATAAAAATCAGAAGTAGCAACACTTCTTGATTTTGAGATACAATTTTGAATCTATTAATGTGAGCTGTATTTCAAATAGGCTATAGCTTTGCATGAATTGTAAGTTTTTCCAGGAAAAGAGAAAATAAGAATTTTAAAATGGAAATTTCATGGTCATTAGTATTTTATGTCCACATATGGATCTCTTCTCGGATCCTGAAAATACTAACATACTGAGGAAAGATAAAATGAAAATACTCTGTCAATTTGCTGTAATTTTATCCTGTTTTAATAATAGTAACCATGATAAGAATTTTAACTCTTAATGTTGTGAATGATTTCTAGAAAATACTAACTGTGACCATGCTGGTCGCATACTTCCATGCAGTTATCTACCGAAAGACACACTTTGACCATAGTGTTCTATTTTTTTAAATTTCACATTTTATTGTCAATTGATTCTTTCTATTGCAAATGCAGGGTTTTTTGTGGCACAAAGGAGGCACTATTCATTTGATATATATTTGCTAAGCATTTAAATACCTTGTTGCAACAATGTGAAAAGTACTAGAAATACTACTGGGATCAAGGATAAGGCAGTCATGGTCCTTATCATCATGTTCTTCATCTTGTATGGAACATACACAGGCAAATATCCAGGAAATCATATTATTGTCGATAAAGGGTCATGATAGAAGTTAAGCATGGTGGGCGGCATATCGTGGGGAGCAGGAAGAACTCAGCCAGGACATCAAGGCAATGTAACGCGTGTTTGGAAGATATTTTAAAGTTGAGTCCTGAAGAGAGTAAGAATGAGCCACATGCAAAGATGACAAATGAGGAAGAATATAGCAGGGGCGTGAGAATAGGATAAAGAACTTTACGGAAATGGACTAAAGATTAGACTGGAGAATGAGAAAATAAAGACTTTGAGAATCACATTAAAGAAGTTATGTTTCATCCTGAGACTGGGAAACTCTAATAAAAGTGGTTCCTTAATCAGTATTGTGAAATGTCACTCAGGCTGCAGAGCTGAGTGAAAAACAAGATGGAGAGAAACCAGTGAAAAGGTAACTGCAGGGGCCTCCCTGGTAGTGCAAGGGGTTAAGCACAGCACTATGAAGCAATCCACAGCTTCTACAGCACAAGTTCCATCCCAGGCCAGGGAGGTGACTCACATGGCACAGCAGACCTCTCCTGACTCTTCTGCTGCTCCCCTCAGCAGTGTATTTCAGTCAGTCTGCCTGTTCTATTCCTCACTCTGTCTCTGTGAATCCTCTCACCCTCCGTACCTCTGGCCTATACCCCAGCTCTTGTATGCATAAATAAATAAATCTTTAAAAAAATAAAAGAATATTTGGAACAGGACCTCCCTAGTGGCTCAGGGATTAAGTCTCAGGGCTATGAAGCTATTGCAGCCACTGCAGCAAGAGTTCAGTCTCCTGGCAGGAAGCTACCCACATGGCACAGACCTCTCCTGTCTTGCCTGCTGCTCCCCTCAGTAGATCTGCCTGTTCTGTTCCCTGCTCTGTCTCTGGTGAATACTCTCACCTCCCCCCATACCTATGGCCTGTACCCCAGTTCTTGTATGCATAAATAAATAAATAAATAATAATAAATAAAAGGTACCTGCATTAAGACATATTTAGGACTTGGTTGATGTGAGGTACAGATGAAAAGAGCAACTAATATGACACACATTTCTGTTTAAGCAGTAGAGGTTTGAGGAAGAAAAAAATTAGAGCCAAAGAAAACTTGGAAAGGGAAGATTTTTTTCATTCAACTCATATTTACTTAGTGCTAACTGTTTCTAGTCCTATAGGACTAAGTCTGAGAATATGGCATTAAAATAAAAAAAATAAATAAAAATTTTCTTCAGTGAGTTCACTGTGTTAAAAGGTATTAAATGCTAAGGAGAGAGAATAAAAACAGTGAACATGAAAGCTGAGTAGATAGGATCAAAGAGTAAGCCTGGTGGATTGAGAGGAGCAGTATTAGAGAAAAAGAATAGCATGTGGCTCTTATATGATAAATACTTCTTAAATGAAAGTAGTAAATTTACCCATGTTTAACTTAAAATTTGTGCCCTACTTAGTTTCCAACTCCAAGGTTATTGAAATATTTTCTTATAGTTTAAATGTGTCATTATTAAGCATTAGGCCTATAAATTACCTGGAATTGTTTTTTATGTATGATGTAAGATAGGAATTACTTTTCATCTTCCCAAACATAAAATAATTTTTGAGCTTCATTTATTGAAATATGAGCTTTCCCTGCTACTCTCTATTGTTATCTTTCATGTAAATCAAGCATATGAATATGTGTGAGTTTCTTTTGGGACTTTCTGCTTTATTTCATTGCTCTGTTTATCTACAGCTGAGCCAATCCCAGACTATTAATGTCACTGTAGTAGGCCTTGATAGCCAGCAGAACAGGTTTTTCTACATTATTCTTTTTCAAGAGGGTTCTAGCTATTCCTGACTTTCACATTTTCCTATTACAGAATCATATTTTCAAACAAACTATTGAGTTGAAGAAGATGAATATGTGTGTGTGCATGCATATAAATATATACACAGCCTTTGGAGGCTTATATTCAGAATGTGTAGTAATAATAGTAATAATAGGGCCTCCCTGGTGGTGCAGGTGGTTGAGCACAGTGCTTTGAAAGCTGTCCACAGCCTCTGCAGTGCGGGTTCGATCCCTGCCGGTCGTGGAGATACCCACATGGCATGGCAGACCTCTCCTGTCTCAACAGCTGCTCCCTTCAGCAGTGTATTTCATCAGTCTGCCTGTTCTGTTTCCTGCTCTGTCTCCGGTGAATCTTCTCACCCTCCCACACATCTGGCCTGTACCCCGGTTCTTGTATAAATAAACAAATCTTTAAAATAATAATAATAACTAATAATAACACCTAAAATCCATTTTAAAAGATACACAATGCAATAGAGACATGGTCAAAGATTTGCAGACATGGCATGAAAGAATAAATTCAAATACTAAGAAATATGTTTTTAAAGCTAGAAATAACCATTTATATGGACAGATATGGAAATATTTTTCAAATTGTATTGGTTTGCTAATTGTTTACATAGCCATATAATTTTGGGGATACAATTTCACATCTCAACATGTATACATGCTTCATTCACCTCCACCAAAGCTCCAGGGCCAATACCCTGTCACCTCCCCCCCATCTTTTCCCTCCCCCACCCCCTCTGGTAACACTATATTTTTCATAGGGACGAAGAATTCTTTTTCTTCTGTTTTGCCAGTTTGTTTTTGATTATATTTTGAATATGAGTGAAGCTGTGCGGTGACTGTCTTTCACTTTTTGACTAATTTTACCTAGCACAGTCACCACAAAAGGTATCCATTTTGTCCCAGAAGGCACCATAATCATTTTTAATAGCTAAATAGTGTCCCACTGATGATATATTCCCCAAATTCGTTATCCAGTTGTCTATCAGCGGGCACTTATTTCATTCTGTGTCTTGGCTCTTGTGATTAGTGCTTTATGAACTTAAGAGTACATAAATGGGGCCTCCCCGGTGGCACAGCAGGTTGAGAGCCATGCTGTGAAGCTGTCTGCAGCCTCTATAGTGCCGGTTCGATTCCTGGCCAGCCAGGGAGCAACCCAGTTGGTATGGCAGACCTCTCCTGCCTTGTCCACTGCTCCCCTCAGCAGTATCCTTGGTCTGTCTGCCTGTTCTGCTCGCCTCTCTGTCTCTGATGAATTCTCTCACGCTCCCATGCCTCTGACTGTACCCCAGTTCTTGTATAAATAAATAAATCTTTTTTAAAAAGTACATAAATGTTTTCATAGTAGTGTGAGAAATACGAATTAAAATAATGAAAGTTCACTGTTAAATGTCAAGCTGACTAAAATTTAAAAGTCTATTAATACATAATGCTAAGAGGATTTGAAAAAAAAAAGGGAACTTTTATGGATGTGGGTGGACATGCAAATGGGAAAAAAGATCTTAGAAAATGGTTTAGCATTGTAGCTCGACTTAAAGGTGATGATTCACAGCAGTCTCATTCCAGCTATACATCCTTGAGAAAGTGTGTGTAATGTATATCATAGATAGATGTTTTCAACCAGTGGTAATTTCTTCCTCCCCCTTCCCCAGGGGCCATGTAGCAATAACATGAGACCTTTTTTTTTTATTATTTTTTACAACTTGAAATGGAGGTGCTATTGGCATAATGGGTACGAGTCCAGTGATACTACTAAATACTCTAGCATGTATAAAATGCAGTCCCAACAAGGGAGGATTACTCAGCTCAAAATGCCAATAGTGCCAAAGTTGAGACATCCTGATGTACATTCAAATACAGGTACAAGATTATTTATTATAGACATTATTAATGTTAGCTAAAAATGGAATAAAAATAAACTCCCCTCCTCACCTGTAGTAAATCACTCATCTGTTCTCCGTTTTTCTAGTGTTGTCATTTGAGAATTTTACAGTGTGTAACCTTTTATGATTGGCAATTTCCATTCAGCATAATTCCCTTGAGATTCATCCAAGTAGTTGCAGTTATCAATAATTTGCTTGTTTTTATTTCTGAGTAATAGTCTCTGGTATGGATGTACCATAATTCAGCCTTTCACCCCATGAATAAAGCTGCTATAAACATTTATGCTGAAGTTCTTCTGTGAAGATGTTTTTAATTCCTAGGAATTAATGCTTAAAAAAACAATTGCTGGAGTGCATGTATGGTTTTATAAATTTCTTTTTAAAACTTACTAAACTGTTTACCAAAGAAACTATACCATTTTATGTTCACATCAACAAAGTATGAGTGATCCATTTTCTCAGCCACCTTGCTAGCATTTGGTAATGTCATAAATTTAACCATCCTGTAGGAATGCAGCAGTATCACAGTATGGTTCAGTTTGCAATTCCCTAATGACCGATGATGTTGCTCATCTTTCCATGTGCTAATTTTACTACCTGTATGGATTCGTTATTAAGTTTTGATGTGAGGAGTTGTCCAGTATATGCTAGTGTTAGAGGAACATTGAAGATCCAGTGTTCATAGTAAAGATGGAGCTTTTTATGTTTCACCCCAGATGTCTTTTCAGACTCCTCCCTGCTGTCCATGCTACTGAGATCTCAGTGCCAAGCATTGCAACTCCCAGCATGCTATGAACCTGACTTCTTGAATGAGGTAGGGAGGAGGCTGTTGAGATCATGTTGGATTCAAAAGACTGCACATGTACATGCCAGGTTTCTTTTTAGGCTGGCTTTGGAGTGTAACCTGTTCTCAGCTCAGTTGATGGCATTTGAGGGTAGGACAAACTCCACCTGGCTACAGGCCAGCCTATGCATTTCTACTCTCTCCTTTCTTTTCCTTGCTTTCACACTTTGATAAAATCAGGATGAGAGTCTCTGGCCACCATGATCTTGACCTTCTGGTATGTGTTCAACTTGAGGTATATTTTGAACTTTGTTTTCCCATTTTTTCCTAAACTTTTGAGCCCTGTAGAACCTATTTTTTGTGTTTTCTGCCAAGAGATTTGGATTTATTCTTCTGTTGGCTTTGCTTTTAGGCCTTGATTCCTGTGCATATTTGACTAAACATTGGCCCCTTGAGGGGATGTTTTATTTTGGAATTTGTTTGGGAGTCTATATTTTGAAATCTTTGTCTCCTCTCTCTCTATTCCTTTTTAACCTCTGAACTACTAAGAATCTCTGAGCACAATAGAGTGTGATTACTTTGTGTTTATGCTTAGTGTGGCATGAACCCTTAGAATGGACAACATGGGATTTTCTTCTTAACAATTCGGGGTCCCTGATCACCCCTTGTTTTTGCCCTGAATCATGAGGACAGTTAATGTGACTGAAGAAGAGATAATGTATGGTAAAGTAATAGAAGATGAAGTTAGTGAGGCAGTGTGGCTTTTATTTTGAGGACAAGCTGATAAGTAACATAAACTGAATTATTAACCGACTATTCTGTGTTGAGCATAAACCGATGAGAGATGGTATAATGATGGAGCACTTTGATGAAGTGATTTCAGTTAGCCAGTTGAATTGTTGTGGTGGCATAGATGGAAAGAGTATCATTGAAAGTGGTGAGAAGTGGTTGAATTCAGTATTGTTAACAAATATAAACAGGTCTAAAATAGAATCTTTCTAGCCAGGCCACACCAGCACTTAATAACTAATCTGACTGATGTTTCCAAGGTGGAAATTTAAAGTAACCATTCTGGTTTTCCTGGTCAACAATAGTGAGTTAGTCTGCATGATACACACACACACAAACACACACACAAGCACATGTACACACACACCCCTTCCCCCTAAGGGAAGGTGTCTTTACCTGAAGTAATCTTCCTTTTTATTTTTTCTTAATAGTCTAGTCCCAGCTTCTTTCTGACTGCAGCAATCTTCTATTATTTAGAACTCTTTGCAGTGCCTTACTACTTGCTAGATGTGATACTGCCCCATTCATGAATCTTTCAGGTCTGACTTGCACCAGGAACTTGGGGCTTGGGACCTAGAGAAGATGCATAGGGAAGACACATGTAGGGAGGCTATCTTAGCAGAAACAGTGGCAGCCATTATCTTGATTTGTATTTTTATTTGGTCTTTTGGTCACAGACTTGCCTGGCCCATTTTACCCCTTTTGTATATTTCCAATATTCGTATGTTTCCAGCCAAAAGATACCTCTGACTGGACTTTTGGGCTCCAAGGCTGTGCTTTAGCCCAACTGTCTGGCTAATACAAATCAAAATAAAGCTGGAGAAGCCAGTGCCCCTTCATAGCCCACCTACCTTCTGTGTTTTACAGCTTCACCTGGCCATTCAAGGGGGTAGTATGTAAGTGCAGACAGGGAACATGGTACCTCCCCTACCATAGTCACATCTAGTTATTCAACATTCCTCTCTAGTCATGTTTTTTTGTGCCTGCTCAGCCTGTAACCTCACTATTACTTTTGCTCTAAAGGTCTTCAACACATTTTCAAAATCTAGTTGAAATAGAAATGTCACATATTCTTGTGGGATTACTATTTTCATGCCTTATCTCCAGATTCCACCATGTTACTCTTATACTTGAAACATTTTCCATCATAAAACTTATTAGATCATATCCCAACTATTTATTTCTCCCCCTGCTGTATGATAAGTTCCACAAGGCAGTGACTGTATTTACAGAACAGGGAAAAATGAATGAATGAGTGAATGAATAAAACTCTTGTCTTTGAGGACATGTGTGTTATTCTTAAAATTCAAGGTTATTTTCATAATTTGATGCAAGACTATGATAGAAGAAACAATGGAAGAACTAGAACATTCTAACAAGAAGTCAATGACAAAGGATATGAGGACAGATAAGTATTAAAATTCTGACAGGGCCTGGAGGAATGAAAGAAAGAGAAATTAGATCAGCTCGGCCAAGTGAGGCAACAGAGAATGACTGAATGGGAAGGAGCTTGATTGTTCTCTCAGTTGGCCCAGAGAAGCATTCATTAGGAGGGTAAGCTACAGCAGTGAGAACTGGGAGAATTGATGTGTAAATGACATGCATGATAGGAGAGAAGATGGACAAGACAAGAAGCTAGGACTACAAACTTAATAAATGATATTTATGGAAGCAGAAGCAGAAGCAGATAAAGTGGACTGTGAGGATTCAGAGTTGCACACTGATAAGATTTGTATACCCGAGAGAGTTGATAAAGAACAAAGATTAGGAGATACCACTTAGTTGGTGACTTAAGACTTTTCCAGATAGTTACCAGGTTTCCTAAATTTAGGAATTCAACCACTGAGAAGTCTTTTTTTTTTTTTTTTACTCATACAAAAGCTGGGGTACAGGCCAGAGGTGTGGGGAGGTGAGAGGATTCACCAGAGACAGAGTGGGGAACAGAACAGGCAGATTGACCAAAGTACACTGCTGAGGGGAGTGGTGGGCGAGTCAGGAGAGGTCTGCTGCACCATGTGGTAGCTCCCGGTTAGGCCCAGGATAGAACTTGTGCTACGGAGGCTGCGGACAGCTTCATAGGTTGTGTCTTAACCCCTTGCACCACCAGGAACGTCCCCACTGAGAAGTCATAATTCTATAAAAATATGCAATAGTAAAAAAGTCACTTTAAGAACAGGGAGTTGGAGGGCCTCCCCGGTGGCGCAGCGGTTGAGCGCTGGGTTACGAAGCTGTCCACAGCCTCTGCAGCGCCGGTTCAATCCCCGGCTGCTCCCTGGCCACCTGAGGAGGGTCCCACATGGCGCGCAGACCTCTCCTGCCGCCCGCTGCTCCCCTCAGCAGTGTACTTCGGTCCTTCTGCCTGCTCTGTTCCCTGCTTTGGCTCTGGTGAATTCTCTCACCCTCCCGCGCTTCTGACTGTACCCAGTGCTTGTATAAATAAATAAATAAATCTTTAAAAAAAAAAAAAAAGAACAGGGAGTTGGAGAAGAGGAAGCTAAGGCTTAATGGTCTATTTTAAGAAAAATGTTACAGATTTTCTGATTTTTAAAGCCAGTGAAAATAAATAATAGAGTCAAATCTATTTTCTTTCTTCTGGGTGTTTTTAGGCTCAAATGAGATAATTATAATAATATTTCACATGTGTATTATTCTATAATATTTACAAAATATGTTGGCATATATTATTATCATGATCGCAGCCTTATATAACTTGAACATTTAATGGTACTGCTTGGTTTGTTTTGCATTCTGTTAACAAAAACAAACCACAGTACACACTCACACACACCCACACATATTTTTCTAATCCTCAATTTTTGTCAAGCATACTACTTTTTAACTTGTGCTACTTTGTTCCATTTTATATACCTTTACATCTCTCTGTAAATCCTTTCTGGACAAAGTAGTGATACAAATATACAACTGCTACTCAATAATTGTGAGGTCTATCTTTTGAAAGAATTTTTATAGATTTATAAAAAATAATGGCAACCTTGAAAAGGTCTATGAAGGATTCCTTTTCCAGTTAAACTTCATTTCCTATCTGAGAATACCAAATGTTATAATAATCACTTCAGAGAGTTAAAATATTAGGAAATGTTAGCAGGCCTCAAATGTATAAATACACATGTGCACATGATTTTTTGAACATGTTCACAAATATGTTCACAAATTCCACTCTTGATAATGATTTCACCACAAGTTTCTTTGGTCTAGTTGCTTGATATCACTACACTAAGTAAAGATGATCCTTGTTCTTTATCTCAGTTATAGGATACAAAGAATAGAAAGCAGAAAACACCTTTGAATCCTTCACCCCCAGAAAAGTCCTAGCATATCTGCCCAAAGAGTTTGATTGACTCAAATGCTAGTCTAAACAAGAGCTTTAAGTAATTTTAAAATGACTGTACTCCAGTGACTTAATAGCATCTGATAAGTTATATAACACAAATCAGTAAGATAAACATAAATGAACCAAAATACTGGAACCTCTAATCAGGCTTAGAATCTAGACCAAACTGTTAAATCTAGAATTAAAAAAAAAAAAGTCTTTGCATATTTGCAGAGATATTTAGGATATGTAAGCTAGATTAAGAAATCAAACAACTTATGATCCTTACTAAACCTGAAAATTGAAAAACATTAACATCTTCCTTGGCACAACATGGCTTTCAAATCTATATGACATCGCTTGGCTCCATTTTTAGTCAGCATAATTTTGGCTTCTATTCTTATGTGGATAACAGCCAAATTCATCTGTCTTCTATGTCCAATCCTAGCATCTTTGTTTAGTTCCTCGACTGAGATTCTGTTTTAAATAGCCTGAAACATTACTGTAGAGAAAGAGATTTTTCCTGAGCAATTTGAGGTATCTTTGTCAAATCATATAGTTATCATCTGAAGCTTTGTTTTCAGTGCAGTAGTTTAAAGAGTGTAGTTTTCTTCCTATAACTTGCTTAGAGATTTCCATGCCTACTTTTGCCCAAAATTGCTTTGATTAATATAATTCTCTTTTTCCATGATTTCTTTTGCTATTTACTGCCCTCTGTGATGAGTGAAAAACACAGGTGCTAGAATTCTTGGGAGGGCTCAATTTGAGGGCAATGTGTACATCCCCAGCTTTACTATCATAAATTGCCTCTAAAACTTCAGTTTTTATATTTATTTATAAAAATCTGACAGATTGCTTTGCAGTCTTGGGATTATTTGACAGCACATCGATTCCCTAATGCTGCTCCTTGAAGACTGGTTTTCATGGCTACTTTGTCAATGACTTCCTGCCTGGGTCAGTCAGTGCAAGGTGAAGATGAGAGTGAGGTCAGGATGAGGGAGATAGCTATAAAACTCGATGCTTAAACATTTTCACTGGTAGCAGCTTGTCTCTCTGTGACTCCAGCTGCCACTATCCATACCACCCCCCCATGGTTCTGTCATCAACCAGTGACCTCTGACCCTCCACATCTGTCTTATAATTTCTTCTCTTTGATTCTCCAGTGTAGAGATGTTGGTAAGTTCCCGAAGTTGCTACTGTGTAGGTTATTCTATTCCTGTTGTCACCAGTTATTGTTTTCAGATATTTCATCACCTGTGCAGTTAACTGCATTTATTAAATTCCTTTTCTTATAAACTATTGAAAATGGATTATGTTTTTCATAATAGTCCCCAGTTGAACCAGTATCAGTTCTTATCTGACTAAAAACAGGGAGATTTATGTTTAACAAACTAAACTGTGCAGGCATGGGGGGATTTAAAAAGGCTATCAAAAGTAAACATGTTTTGACCATAAAAGTTACTATTCACAATAATTACATAGGGTTCCTAATAATGGGATTGCAATTCAGTTGGACAGGATAGTTAGAAACATTTGAGACATTTAGGACTCATTTGGGGGGAAAAATGAGTTCTTTGTAAGATATTCTTATATGCTGTATAAAAGCTTATTTACCTTTTCTAATTTATAAAGTCAAGTTTTGTCTCCAAGCGTTTCCCTGGATTTTTTTTATTTTAGGAAGAAAACTTTAATGGAACTAATATAAAAGAAACAAATAATAATGAATCTAATTATAATTTGATCTGAAAACTGATAAGTAAAAATAAAAAGCATATGCAAAATCTAAAAATGTCTAAGTATTAATATAATAATTGAATCACCTTTCAGAAATAGGCTTTTTCCTTTGAAATTATGTTTATTTTTCTGATTTGGCTGAAGATATAAATATTATACTTCCAGAGAATTTTGCCTTTTTGGATACACCACATATAAATATGTTGTGTTAATAAGAATTATTTTAAAATAATTTAATACTTCCACATGCCTGCAAAGTAAAGGCTTTTTTCCCCCATCTGTGCCTTTCTTACACATGGAATCTTGGATTAAAATTCTTTATTAACTCATGTATGCTATTCTTCCAGGCCATTTATATATATGTGTATGTGTATATATATATATATATGTATATATATATATATACACACACACACATATATATATATATATATATATATATATATATATATACACAGTTACATTCAGGAAAATGTTTCCAAAGGAATTCCTTTATTTGGTCTTTCTTGTGGAAGAGATGACATAAACACACCAATATAACATGTAAAGGTAGAAAAAAGTAGATAATATGCCCTGTAGAGAAAAGTAGAGAAAATGTCCTGTATGACTCTGTCCTGGTCACAGTCAACAAGTTCACAATGTCTTGATTAGAAGAGGAAGCTGGGAAGAGGCAAAGGGAGAGTGGTCACAGTACTAATGCGTGCCTGATCGAAATTTGTCACTGTGACCCATATCTATTTGAAACTTTGAAAACAACATGAAAATGATGATCAATGACTTATTTCTAAATAACCATCTTTATGTAAATGGATTCTAGTGATGTGGATTGGCAGGCTATCTTGAGGCAGAGAGGTTTCTGTGTTGTAACTGCACTTATAACTGAAGAATTACAGTAGCTGAAAAGCTATTAAAAGCCATCATAATCACTTGTCCCTCTAAACTGTAAAAATAGGTGAATAAAAGTAAAACTTCCTTTTGATGTGGATTTATGTAATCATATTTCTATGAAATTGATATCATCAACAGTAATATGAGTATCTTTCCACATGATACAGAAACCAAAAACATTGAAAGACCAATATTCCTTTAAAAACACATTTCTGTGCTAGCTGGAGCTCTCTGTTTTGATGAGCAAGGTGCAGGCAAAAATCTTTTTATCTCATTTATCTCAGTGATAAATTGTTACCTTCCCTTCTATAAATTTCTCCATCCCTTTGTTTCATCAAGGTTTTATACAGTAATTCTACTGGGTTGAAATTAGAGTGGTGCTTCTTGAACTCCCTTGTGCATACAAATCACCTGGGGATTTTGTGAAAATTGTATGTTCTGCTTCAATAGGTCTGGGGTTCTATGGCCTGAGATTCTGTAGTCCTTGCGAGCTCCCAGATGATACATGTGCTGGTATGCAGAACACATTTTGAATGGGAAGTAATTGCATTTCTTGTCTCTATTCCTCACAAACGACATGCTTCTTGCAGAGAAGAATGTGCTTTGCTTATCTCTGGGTACACAATAATTTATAGTTAATATAATGTATTTTGATGAAACATTTATTACATTTTTTGTCCACTAGGTGAAGACACTGTTTGTTTTCTATAAATGAAAAATGTGAGCTCCAAAAATAAAATGAATTCATATGTGAGATAACATATATCATACATTATTAGATTTAACTATATGTAACTGCTATATGTTATGTACTATATAGTTTTGGCTTTAATGCAATGTTATTGGAATTCCCATAGAGGAACTGTAACTGGATATTTGCTCCCTAGACACTAGTGTTATAATTTTGATGCACTGCAATCAGAAGTAAATACTAAATATGAAAGTCTTAGAGAAAAGGAAATATAGTGGGAAAGGTAAGAAAACATTGATCATTGTTAGCTGTATATACCATTGCATTTGAAGACTGTAGAGCAGATGGATTCATATAAAATATAAAGGAAAATTTTAAAATTAATAAACATAGCAAAACCAATTTTATATCTTTCCTAGTGTTGAATTTAGAATCCTAAAACAGAATTAACTCTAAGCATTAGTAAACTAAAACCTTGTTTATCAATTTTTTTGTGTGTTGGAGTGAAGAAAGATTAAGATAATCAAAACTAATAAAACTTTCTCTTTTTTCCATTTAGTAAATTCCTAGCTCCTTTAACTGTACATGAGGCTGACATCCATGTTAACGTTTTATGTGAAAACTGATTTCAGAATCTCCTGTGTATTAAGGCATAACATAGAGAACATGAGCACACACACCATTTTCAATATTTTTCTTTTCTGTTTCAATATTTTTCTTTTCTCTTTCTCTTTCCTCATAATGACCCATAGTAAGTCTCACTGCTAATAGAAATGAAAATGATAAAAAAGAACTCTGAGAATCACAGATCCTTACTGCCCTTTATTATTTCTTGATTTTTCTGATTCATTTTCCTCTCCCACTTTTTCTGTCTTAGCAACAACAACAACAACAAAAAAGAAACTATGATACTACAGGCGATAAGGCTCTGGTCAAAAAGAAGGTGGAAGATAGTAAAGATTCAGAGACTGACAACTGCTATTTTACTTAATCTGTTAGTATCCATATGCCTGTTAGTGTGAAGTTGAATTGTTTCTATTGGAAAGTTGTTTTCTAAGATGCTAAGCTTTTTTGGATGTTGATGACTGAAGTACGACAGCTCATATGTACCGCTGAACACTCTGACAGCATGAAAAAATTTACTGGCTCCTGGATGTTTTATCTTAACATACCTACAAGTGCTACATATATTACAGCTTCTTCATGCTTAAAAGAATTTTTTTCATTGTTATATGGGAGTGTCGTCTGTTTTTACCTCATAATGTCCTCAATGGGACTTTCTTCCCCACAAGGGAAGTAATTTATTTTCTGAATAAGTCCTAGTAACTGTTTGTGGCAGTATTTTTATTCATATGTTTAAAAGTGATATATTGTTATCTATCAGTTATATTTATAGAATGAACTTCTTTACTGCAAATTAAAAAATATATCTTATGCTATTGCCAATTCATGTTTTAAAAGCTACATGATTCATAATTGGAATATTTAAGATTATAACCATAATAAGACTCACTGTTGACATACACATATCTGTACATTATAATACTAATGAATATTAGTTTCTCAATACTTGATGACAAAAGTGAAGAATGTCCACATCTCATTAATAACACTCAGGATATTCTTTAATTTTTATTTAACCCAATCCAAGTTTTCTACCCAAGTGAGTAATTTCTAGGATATATAGATATTCAGATCAAATAAAGTCCCATTTAGAATTATGTCATTTTTAGAATTTAGTAACACAATTCCCATTCAAAGATCTAGTAATTAAACTCTCCGATAAAACCAAAGCATTCTAAGCAGGAGTGCCTTGGCACATACCAGCATAAACAAAGAATCTCAAACACTCCATTTCCAAGACCACCTTAGAGAAATAGAAAGACGCTTACTGGCTAGGAACTTCTAATGTACAGGATCACAAAAAAAGAAATGACTATTTAGGTTAAAAGATATAGGTTACTGCTTTTTCCCTCTAATATGTCTTTAATAGGTTTTATTTATAAAGACACTCTCCACATAGTACTATATATTTTACATATTCAGAGGTAATTATCTGACATTTTTTGCCTTTTCAGGAAGGACAATGCTGATAGTGTAGATAAAATATAAACTTTAATGCATTCACATATTTGAGGTGAATTTCTGAAAACCAGTGTAATTAAAATGCAAGCAATTTTATCTTTACACTATTTCAGGACAAACCAGTGTTACTCAGTATGTTTTTTCTGATAACATAGAAGACTTCTAAAAACCATTTTTTAATTTTATTATTTTTTAAATTTTATATATTTTTACATCATTTTTCATTTTTTGCACAATGTATGCATTTTCATCTTGGTTACAGTCCCCATACAATTCCAACCCCCCACCCTTGTTTTGATCCTACTCCTTCCTCCTGACCATTTTAAAAAACATTTTTAATGAAATATTTGATTGGTTACTCTAAGTTATAAGAACTACAGAGTCCATGTGGAGGACATTTTGATGAAGAAAACTTCCAAACTTCTTTGGCCAGTTTGCTGCTGAGCTGCCCTCTCTGCTGTTGATCTTGTTGCTAAGGAATTGGCGTAGAATTAAGTTTACAAGATGAGAAAGGAAAAGAAGGCAAAACAAATGGACTGGTTAAAATTAGGCAGATATGGCAAAGTGAAATTTAAAATATTTTACTGCCAAATTTGAATCTGGAACTATGTAAAAGAGTAGCTTCTATAATGTCCTAAAAGACTTTCCTGCATTGCTGTGCCTATTCATGAATCTTAAATCTAGTGATTGATTTAAAAATGTGGGCCGGAATGTAGCATTATAGAAAACCTCAGGATTTTCCTATAGTCAAATACTATATATTAATACTCATTTCATAACTTCACTGTAATTTAATGAATATACATTTAACACCATATTGAATCCTGTTTAATACATATAAGCCATATTATGTATGCATGTACATATATATATATGTGTGGTAACGCATATTCGTTTACAAGTAAATATATATGTTTAACCTATTAACAAAATGAAGTCTAAAAAAGAACCTGAATAGAAGAAATTTAACATAGCATATTTTATAAAAAAGAAAAAGGAAGGAGAAGAATTATTTGATATTTAGTTCAACTAAATGTCTCTTCTTTCTTAACTGAAGCATCCAGGGAATATTATCCTAAGTTTTTTTCTATGTTTAACTAAGATTTATTAGATTTATGTGTGGTTGAATAATGAACTGGTCCTAGAACTTTCTTAATTTAATTCCTCTTCTATGAACTTACACAGCTGTTTAGTTCTTTTGTAAACAAGGAAGGCTAGGCACTCTTGCACAGATCTTTTTAGCATATGAAACATATTGACATGAATATAACATATGTGCCAAAGCAATATTATTCAGCTAACATTTCAACGAAATGCAACATAAAATTTTAAATTACATATTTCTGCATGTGTTTGATTCCCTTGTTTACTGTATCTGATCCAGAAATATAGAAGACTCTTATTGTGAAAAACCATCTCTAATATCTTTGCATTTTAATTCCATTATAAAACTGTAGTTATAACCAGTCATTTATCTTTTAATTGTTCCAAAATTGTCAGGTATCAGAATGACATTTTCAGTTCATTAGAGCTTCTGATTCATTTGAATCAGAAGAGTCCAGAAAAAGGACACTGACAGACAGAGGTATGTCAAACATAGAAAGCAGGTAGGAACATTTTGTTTATTGGAGCATCAAAACAAAAGATAGGTTGGCCACTCTGGTTGAAGCATATCACTTTAAACAAATCTGTCATATCTTATCACCTTAGTTTCTCCAAACAGAATGCTGAACCTCTTTTCCTTTCTCAGGTAGGATGGTGTGATTATTGATTATTTGTACTTTACAATAACAAAGACATGTAGTATACTAAATTATAATTTTTCTTTTTAATCTTACTTGCTAAAGCCCCATTAATGAAATATTTTTTATGATTTAACACGTCTTCTGTTCTCAGAAATAGAATTGTCTTTTACTAAAACATTTTAGATATTTTTTGCTTTTTATTCATTGTATAATTATGTAAGATTGTTGATAGCCTAACTGAAAAGTAGTGTTGTACTTCTGCTTATGATGGCACAATTGGTAATTACACAAGAATTTAATTCTAATAACACTATAAATGAATGTCTTGTCTTAACATATACTTAAAATATGTACTTTTATCACTGTAATATTCTATAAAAGTAAATATTTCAGAGTAGAACATAAAAGAGTCTTGCAAGTTGAACAGATCCTAGATGTCAAAAATAGACAGCTATTTTCTCAAAATGTGAGTATCAATTTTCAGATGTTGGATGCAAACTGATGAGGAAGAAAAGCTAGATAGAGGATGGAGTACATTTTATGTCATCTGCATATGAAATTTCAGATGACGATCATGTCATTTTTGTGTGTTACAGCAAACTATGATTCATATTTATGTCCTCTTCTCACTGGTATTTTTACTCTCTTACCTTGCCGAAAGGTAAAACACACACATACACACACACACACAGACACACACACACACCACCCCACCCCCATACATTGAAATCTGACCCAAGCTGTGAGGAAGTGTGAGGAACTGATATTAAACTTGGCTTCCTGGGCCTCCCCCGCAGTGGCTTGAGCGCCAAGCTGTGAAGCTGTCCGCAGCCTCTGCAGTGCAGGTTCGATTTCCCCGCTGGCCAGGGAGAAACCCACATGGTACGGCAGACCTCTCCTGTCTCACCTGCTGCTCCCCTCAAGAGTGTCTTTGGTCTGTCTGCCTGTTCTGCTCCCCTCTCTGTCTCTTACCCTCCCATACCTCTGACCTGTACCCCAGTTTTTGTATAAATAAATATTTTAAAGGGCCCCCCCAGTGACGCAGTGGTTGAGCGCTGGGCTGAAAAGCTGCCCACAGCCTCTGCAGTGCCAGTTCAATCCCCGGCCAGCTGGCAAGGGTCCCACATGGCGCACAGACCTCTCCTGCTCCCCTCAGCAGTGTATTTCATCAGTCTGCCTGTTCTGCTCCCTGCTCTAGCTCTGGTGAATTCTCTCACCCTCCTGTACTTCTGACTGTACCCAGTGCTTGTATAGATAAATAAATAAATCTTTTAAAAAATAAAGAAAGAAAGAAATATTTTAAAAATAAAAAAAAAAAATTAAAATTTAAAAGTTGACTTCCTGGAAGGGGAGGCTAATGGTTTCTCTACACATGGAAGAATGGAAGAGGAGGCACTAGAATATTAGATATTTTGCAATATGCTGAAAAAAACTCCTGTAGTAAAATACTATTGTAATCTGATATATTGTTTTCTTTCTTTTTTTATTAATAGAAGTGGAGTGCTGGCTGGCTTTCTTGCTTATAGGAGTATTCTGAGTTCCTAATCTTCAGAAGTTTTCAGTGCTGCACCTTAATTCATGCTGGTTATCATTTAGCCCCTGCCCATTGACTGGGACTTGACATCAAGTAGGGAACTTTAGATAAATTCATACTTGCTTTCTCTACAGTTGAGCTGACTTTATATCTGATTAATGAAAAGAAGACCTATTTGGAGCAGGCCTCTGACTTTGTGATTTCCTCAACAATTATTTCTCAAGCATTGCTGACTCTAAGAGATTCTGTGTGACTTTATTTGAACAGCAGTTTTAAGTACTAAGAACAAACCTTCTAGGGATTTACATCCCTGATGGGACTGAAAAGTGAAAGTTTTTGAATATGTATAAGGTTTAATAATAATAATTTTTTAAAAGCTCCATTCATCCTCCTAGCAGTCATTTGAATAACAGGAATTTTTTTCCAAAAAGATCCATGCAGATTAATTGAATAATTTTCTTGAGGGAAGACTTGAAATGGCATTTGAACTTCAGCTTCAATCAGAAACTCTATGACTTTTAAGTCAATCTTTGTTGCTTCACATGGTTGTTAGCTTGTTAAGGAACCTTTTATGTCATTACATAGTTTTGTACTGTGTAAAAGAGGGACTCTAATGTTTGGGCAGTTCTACAATCTGACCAGAGTTTATACTTTACTTCCTGGAAGGAGATTTGTTACACCTAAAGTGAAGTGACTTTAATTAAACCTCATTGCTAGTGACTAAAGGGCACCCCCTGTCTAGTTAGAACATGGAGAGGAGGTGAATTGAGACCCTTCTCACTATGGCCCAGGGAAGCATTGTTAACATCCAGGAGAATTTAGTTTCTGGGGTTTTCATTTGCACAGATTCCATACTATGTTATCCATTGCCAGTAGGATAAAAGGGGAGGCTTTGAAGAAATTCAATACCATGATTCTCATATGAACAATGTTTCATGTGATAGGCATGACCAATCTAAAGATAAGTATTGCAAAGGAAAGAAAAAGTGAGTTCTATTCCATGGGGTAAAACATACCAAAAGCAGGAAAATACTAGAACTAGGATCAATTTTTATCATAGATATTCATTCATAAAAAATAGCAATAGCATCAAGATATTCTCATCATTTATTAGAACAAATTTGTGAAAAGCTACTCCAAATTTTTGCAGTCTTCTACAGTCTTCAATGTCTGTGAAAATCTTAGTTTTACATAAACTTTTAATCTTGCCCAGTTGCTCCCATAAAGCTGAAATGCATACCACACTCACACACAAATACAACCACTTGTCTTCAGAAATACTTGATGATTCACACAGAGAGAAATGATTATAACATGTGAATATTACATTTATTTTAGGCTAGTAACTTATCTCACAAGTTACACTGAGGTTCACTACCAGCTAGCCTATCTAGTACTAGATAGATTTATGCATAATACCCATTATTACAGTTTTCTTCATCAGAAGTACTTTAAATAATTATTGTAATTCTTGAACATTTGATTCCAATATGATAATTCAGTCCCTTGGGATGTGAACATTAATAGATTACTGTTCTGTCTACAGCACCAGTTACATTAATGAATGGCCTTATGCAGTTGTCCCATAGTTCTTTTGCAGTTATACTGAAACTTTCCTAATCATGAGTTATTCTTATTATATTTTTGTTATATATCTTGTTATTATATCGTTTTATGTCATTATATGTATTATATCTTATTATAAGTTATTCTAACTTATTAACATAGAACAAGAGGAAAATCTAGAAATTAATTAGGGGGTTGAAATTCTCATATCCTTTACTAGTAGGCACATGTTTATATGTTAGTGAGCACATTTTCTATTAGCACCCACATGTCTACCTCTGGTCAGATGTCTGTTTGATATACAATGTTTGCCCTACTGTGATAAAACCAATGAGGAGAATAGATTCAAAAATAGTAAGTACTAAGCTTTCAGATGCCTTTCCAATTATGTGAAAATACATTACATAGAGTCATATTCAATCTCAGTCAATTCAGCATGCAAGTTACTAGGCATGCTTTCAAGTTTCACTTATCAGAGCTCCCTGCCCACTTGTAACATTTTGACTTATTCAACTCAAATAATGAGTCAAAAATCAAGAAGCAATTAAGCAGAGTGCAATTAAATTCAGTATGCCAGTCTTATATTCAGGTCAGAACAGAAATGAAAATTAGAAAAAGTGCCAAATTTGACTGATCATTGAAAAAGATAAAACCTAAGATTTTAAGTTTAATTGCTGTATAATAATTTAAACCTCAAACTCTATGGACATAATGTTTTGAAATACTGAAATGATTCTTTTTAGAAAAATAAAAGCTTTCAAACAAGTATAAATTTCATATTTTTCTTACTTGTCCAACATCTACTATACTTTATACCCCAAATCATTGGGTATCTCTCCTTCCAGAACCCTCATTTTTTTCTTATTTACAGCATTTTCCTCTTTTCTTATGTTAACACATACCTGTCCCTATAGTATATTTTCCATAATCATATGCTGTCAGGATATAATAAAAATAAATTTACCTTTAATAATACCTTCACCTATTGTTTTTAGAGAACAAACTAAGTTATACTTAAATACATTTTCTTTATATACTTCTGTTTTTTTTTTTTTTAAGATTTATTTATTTATTTATATAGGCACTGGGCACGAGCAGGGAGCAGACCAGGCAGAAGGACCGAAGTACACTGCTGAGGGGAGCAGCAGGCGGCAGGAGAGGTCTGCACGCCATGTGGGACCCTCGCTAGCGGCTGGGGATCAAACTGGCTCTGCAGAGGCTGTGGACAGCTTTGCAACCCAGCGCTCAACCGCTGCACCACCAGGGAGGCCCTTCTTTATATCCTTCTAATACTGCTTTTTCTTTCTATGGTGGTATAGGCAGATACAACTGAACTGTTAAGTATCAAAATTTAAAGCCCATAAGAGAGGGAGAATACATACCTTTGGTCTTCCAGTTGGGGCTTTTGTGAGGTTTATACTCAACAGTTTAGGGACATACCAGAAATGAACTCTTACAAGACTAAAACACCACAAATGCGGTGAATCCTAATTGGAGTCTGAGGTTTCCGCCCTTATATTATACCTCTTACAGGGCTGAAGAGTCAATAATCAGATTGAATTAGGACAATCTACCCCTACTCTGACTGACAGAATAAAAAGTACTCCTTAGAGAAAGAGACACCAGTCAAACCCTGCACCACAAATTATCTCATTGGATTTTATAGTCAATGTCTGGCAGTTATCATCATATCAGAACTCAAAAACCTAGGATTTTTTAAGAGAAAAAAAACAGACAAATTAAATACATAAGTGATCCAGAGAGTGGATTTTTTCGGACATGCTCTTAAATAAATGCAAATAGTGTGTTTAAGAAAGTAAGAGACATTATTGAAGTTTTCATTACAAAACTGGTCTATGTATAATAATTACATGGATATTCTAAAGCTGAAAATAATATGTAATTCATAATTCAATTGATGAGCTTTAGGCAGATCAACTTCTTTTAACTATTTTACCTTCTGCAAAGTGAAGGACTAGTTAGAGTTAGGCAAGTATTTCTTAAGCAGGATAAAACTTCTGCAGAATAGAGGATTAGTAAAAAGAAATCTAAGTCAGGTGAAAATACCCAAACTGAAGCACGGAAGGAAGGGTGTAAAATACAGCAACAATGTAATACTCATTTAAAAAGTGATAAAATGTGTGAAGCATGTCTGTGGAAAAGCGGAGAAAGAGAATGAGAATAATCATAGAACATTCAAAAAGTAAATAAAAGATGATTTTCGAAAACTAAAGAATGACAGTGAAACACAAGAGTATATATAACATCAATCTCAAGGAAAATAAAAAGAAAAAACACTTCACTATGTTATAGTGTAATTGCTGAAAATCAAAGACAAAGAAAACATCTTAAAAACACCCAGAGATTCTAACATGTTATATTCAAAACTGTCTCAATAAAATTAATACCATATTCTCAACAGAGTGGAAGTTAGCAAATATAGTAAAATGACCTGTTTTTTTTTTTCAGTGATCCAGTCTAGATTCTATAAACACAGAAAATATTTCTCATAAATAAAAGCTAAATAGAGACTTTTCACAAACTTAGCAGATACTTATCTAAGGTAGTTTATTCAGAAAGGCAGGGGAGCATGTGGGAAGAAATACAAAACAAAAAAATTAAAAATATGATTAAAACTAAATGAATACTGTCTAAATAATAATGAGGTTTTAAAATATTAATACATTTAAAATATGTTTATCTAACACAAGACTTTGAACTTCCATGCTAAATTTTACAAAGCACTGTTAGAAAATTTAAAAAAAAAACTTAAGACTCAATATTGCTACTTAAGGTGACCTACAATTCAGTAGAATACCAATGAAACTGCTACAAGACTTTTTTTTCTGTGGGGATTTACAAATTCATTCTGAGGAGTCTATGGAAATGGGTAGATCTAAAGTAATCAAAGTAACCTTGAAGAATAAAGCTAGAGGTTATACATATCAAGACTCACTATATTAAAAAAAACTAAAAGTTACAGTAATTTGGACATTGTGGTAATGACACAAAGATAGCTGCAAAAGCACGATATAGTTCTGGAGGAAAGTATAGTCTTTCCCAAATTGGTGGTGAAATAATTGGGTATTGAATGGGAAACAGGAATTTTTTTTTTTGAGATAACATTGATGTACATCATTATGTATTAGAAGTAATGCTTTAGACCATATGCAAAAATTAGTTTGACGTTAAAGCATCATAATGTAAATGTAAAAATAAAATATAAATCTTTTGGAATGAAGCAAACAAAATGGGACTTATCACTGAATTAGGCAAGTATTTCTTATATAAGACATTAAAATAATCACTAACCATTAAATAAAAATTAATTAAAATTACAAATATATATTAAATCATTAAAATCAGTAACACCTGTTCATCAAAACATACCATTAAGAGCTTCAAGAGCAAGTCATAAATCAGGAAAAGATATTTGCAGTATTTATGGTTAATAAAGATCTCAAATTCATTACACTTAGGATCTCAACAAAAAAATCTCATTTAAAAATAACTCAACAGGCGCTTCACAAACATAAAAATACTCAAATGAACAGTAAGCATATAAAAACATATATTCAACATCATTACTAAACAGGGAAATGAAAACCCACAAGAATGGTTAAAGATAAAAAGATGAACAATAGTAAATAATGGAAAGAATAAATCAACTGTAAATTAATAATAGCTAATGGGAGTTTAAGTTGGTACAGACACTTCTGAAATCTATTTGGTACTATCTACCAAAACGATTCATCTTGTTGTTATCCATTAATGTCACTCCTATGTTTATACCCAATAGAAGATGAGTGGTTATGTCCGCCAACAACCATACACACACACACACACACACACACAGTATGGGCAAAATTATTATATTATAGAGTGCTAAAATATGCATACATATATTTGAGCATGCATGTATTAAACTGGAGGGGCATGTTTGGGTAATAACGATAGAGGAATCATTGTTATGCTAGCTTTAGAGAATAAATCTAAAATGAAAAAGCAGGTGAAAAAGTAGGTCCTGTATACTGTAGGTCTGTGAAATCAGGAATAAAGGCAAGTTCTCCCAAACTGTAAGTCATACGAATACCAAAAAAGGGTTGGTCTTGCTCTACATTGACGTGGACACTGGCCCTGGAACAGAGCTTAAGGAAAAGTTGTCAAGTATAGAAGCAGTAATCCATGCCTAAAACCCAAAATTAACACTTGTAGGAAAAAGAGGCAAACAGCATGAGGTCAGAATAAGCAATTCAAGTGAAGGTGGGCAGGGAGATAGTAAAATAATTTATTGCTCCTTCTATTCCACATCCTATGGTAAGACCTCATCCATTGGGCCAGTGAAAGCAGGGTAAAGCAGAACAAATGTATTTATCTGAGAGGTGGAGGAAGTGCAACAAAATGTTTTTTAAAGCCATATTAGAAGTGTGGGGGGAAAGTATCTGAAACCCAGTTGTTTACTGTGATTCCGTCTCAGGGAAAATACCTTCCCTATTACGTATTTCTATAGTGATAGAACTTTTTATAGAAGCACTTTCTTGTTATCATACCCAATGTAAAATAAACAATTCTTAAAAACCTAATTATATATAGAACTTCATTTTAAAAAGAGCAAAAAGCATAAAAGGGAAAATGGTATTAAAATGTTTTAAGTGTTCTAAGGTCTTTGCATGTCTGAAAAATAAAAGCCTAATAACTTGACTTTAATAACTCAAGTTACAGTTGAGGCAAATAGAACACAAATAGTTGGAAAACAGGTTGAAAGTAAATATGTCATTATTTAAATTAATTTTAAACAAAATATGCCAATTAAAATGCAGTTTAAATTGGACTTTTTATAGCCTATATGCTGTTCATAGAAGACATGCATTAAATATAAGGTTGTAGAAAGATTGGAAAAGAATGGGTATGAAATAATAAACAATGTAAACATCAAAGGAAGCACATCTGGTATAAATTATATCAAACAAAGTGGATATTAAGACAAGTAATATTGCCAGAAATAGAAAAGCTTCATGAGATTAAGTGTCAATCTATAAAGAAGATTTTAAATTAGTAATCTAAATGCATGCAAATAAAGAAGGCTAATAACATAGACTTCTTGGCCAAATCATAATAAAAAATAAAATTAACAAGTCCAAGTTTCTTTCTTATGAAGTAAAATTCTTGAGCTTTGTTGCAGGTATTTTTCACATGCAGATATTTTTTTCCTTTTCTGCTACTTGTTGATTTGAAGCTATATTCTGAAAACTAGATGTCGGTATTCCATTAAGTGCCATAAGGATAATAATATGTTTCGGGGATCTGATTTGTCTCACCATATTAATTATAAAATCTTTGAGTATGAATCCTGTTTTATAATTATATCTTGTACATTGTGTAGCTGAGTACTTACACATAATGTTCAAAAACATAATACCTGATAAACTAGAGGAATTTTGTGGTATCTTCCATGAGTGTTATTATCTTTCTCTTGGCATGGAGTTTTAAGGTTATTTTTGTTTTGTGATAAATCATTGTGATTACACAAAATAATATTTTCAGATCACCAGATATCCATAAATATGAATGAGTAGTTTATGTTGATTGGCCATTAAACCATCCAGAAATTTGAAAGGTCTTAGTTAAGTTATAAACAAAATTGATTTTCGAAACTACTTTTTCTCTTCCCTTGAATATAATATATATGTAACACAATCTAATAATTATTAATTCCCATATACAAGTTGCCTATATTCATTAAACCGAAACTTTAGTCCTTAATTATAATTTTAATAACATTTTTTCTTATATTTTGTAATTTCTGTACCTCTGATATTCCTACCTACTAAGAAGACCTCTTCTTAGTATATAAACCTAGTAAAGTCTTACTCCAAAATAAAAATGGACATTAAAAAAAGACAATAAAAAGATTACTTAAAGTTTTTTTCATTGACATAACATTGCATTATAAAATTCTGTAAGCTTCAGGTGCATTTTATATAAGTTTTATATGCATGTCATGCTTCATGACATGTATATACGACATTAAATTCATTTTAAAATATGTTATTTTTAAACTCAGTATTCTCCTTGGCATTTTTGTCTACACTGAAAAAAATATATAATCTGTATTCATGGTCTCTCAGTCCTTAAAACTTTGCAATCCAGATTCTGTTTCTTACAATATGAATGCCCCAACCTTCTAATCTCATGATACATATTTGGTCTTTCCCTTTGTCCATATTACCAAACTGTCCCTTGAAACTCTCTGCTAACATTGATTCTGAATGTGCTAATACTTCCTTTTATGCCTCTTTTACTCTGCCTTTTAGCCTACTGGAAAAGCGTTTTTTCCTTTTGTCTAGTCATTCAACATAAGCAGACCTCCAAAGCTGAAGACAGAATTCCTTCTCTTTTTACCCTACATACTCTGCAACCTCACTAACCCTCACAACATCATATGCTTATTAATATGTGAATGATTACCAGTTCACTTATAGCCCTGCTCCTCTCTGCGTGCCAAACACTGTCATTCAAATGTCTTAGTAATTGATCGCCAAAGTCTGTAATTCTATTCCTAATATACTCTGCAATCTTTATCTTTTTTTCCAGCATTCCTTCTCTAGCTCAGATCTTAAATATCTCTCATGTAATCTAGTGTTAAAATTATTTATTTTCCTGACTTTCAAACTCAATCTCTAAACTGATGTTAGTAGAACTTCATTTCCCAAGATGAACTTTTATAAGATACTTATACCAAGAGATAGACCATGCAGGAAAAAATCAAGGGCAAAACTTTTGATTAATGCTACCGTCTTGGATCCTATTTGGAAGAACTATAATGACTACTCTTTTAAAAAATCTATTATTTTAGTATCTGTTCTGTGTAATACACTGCAACAAAAACTCCTGGAATTGCTAAAGTTGCTTTTCATCAGCAGGGAAACCACATCACACCAAGGCTCTCATGCTACCATATATCACACTCATTCCTTACAAGAGAGTAATCTGGCACATTCACCCTTCATTTATCTGTGGTTCTGTGATACTCTGTATCCATAAATATTCAGAATTTTGCATTTAAATTCCTGACTAGGTAATTAAAAGAGTAACACTATGCTATCTTTGAAATGTAGGATTTTCAAAATTAATTATTTAATCATCTAGATATTTATTACTTTATCCATGAGAGTGTCAGACATTTTGAAAAGTTCTTAATTCACATCTCTAAAATCTCATAAATTTCACTACATTAAATAGTTCTATACTGAACTGAACAAGTTAAACCTACTCCCAAAGCACCTAAAACTCTGGAAGGAAGTGATTTACTTACTTTCATGAACTCATTAATTAAGTGCTCACAATACTCTAGGCTTTTACCAAAAATAGAGATGATTCAGTCTCTTTCTGGAGAGACCATCTTCAGTTTCTAACTGTTATTATTAGAATAGGAATGCAGCTTATTGGTATCTGCCACCCCTGGGGGACAATGAAACATATCACAAAGAGAAAATGTTGGCATGATGGTTGTCTCCAGCTAAAATTGCCTAAGAAACAGAAGTTGCTGTCGAATAAGTTGATGTGTGCTGGCAGAGTTATGTGAGAAGTTTGAATTGCCTCTTGCATTATGTCTAACATGTCAAGCTCTCAGTTTCATAGGGGTAAATCTGGTATTCTATCACGCCTTTCATAATTAACTCAAGGTAGCCCAAAGCAACAAGTTTCCTGATGATATGAGGATGTAGGCAAATATGGCAATATGATAACTTTCCTAAGAGGTGATTTTTGTTAGGACAGTAGGGATGCCTCTGATTCTTTTTGATCCATGACATGACATTTCTCTTCTATTTATCTAATATAGATACCATTTATAAGCTGCACATTAAAACTGCCTATCCTTTAAATGACTAAATATTTTCTTAGACTAATGGCTTCAGCTATACAGTAAACATCAGATCAGTTGGGAAAATGAGGTTAATTTCTCCATCCTAAACACAGAAATTAGATATTTAATCTTGATGAATGGAATCGAATCTGTGAATCTGAATCTTCGTATGCTATTACCTATTTACTGCAAAGCTATGAGGAATAGAGAAGTTTAAATGTTTAGCCATTTCTTCTGAGAAACTTTCTTGTACATTTTGAATCCATGGAATTGCAGGGGAAGGGAGAATAATCCTGTAAATTAAGTCATGATGATCTTGATGATCAGGTCAGACCAGATGATAAGCTCTCCATAGAAATGCAGCACAGCAATTGACTGTCATAAAGATTAACATCCATTTGCTTAGCTAATGAGTGCCACATGCACAGCATATCCAAAACTCATCCTTTAAAAGGTTGTATCCATTTTTATCTTCACATCTGGAAGCACATCCAGTGTGTTATACAGCTGCATGACTGATTTTCATGTTTGTGGTCTGTAATCAGTCTCGTTAATTTTTAGTCATATTCCATATATACTGGTAGTGTACTTGGAAATATATATTATTGGACAGCTGGCAAAGTTTCACTTTTCAGGTGTTTATAAATGCATTTCAGCATTATTTTTCTTCCTCTTTGGCCTTAAATGGTTCTCTCTTGCTAATTTTGATATGCATAGTATCTTACAAAAGCTAGTCCTTTATAGGTGATAATGCAATGAAGGTTTGCACAGGAATTTCTTTAAATAGACATTTTCAATTACAGAAGAGTCACATGACCCCATTTGGTCTTTTGCAGTGCTATTAAAGTAAGGAAAAAAGGAAATGCACTCACAAAATGTTAAATGTTTAAAATTAGCCTTTGCTATATTCTGCTTTGAAATACCTGCATGTGTACTTTTAAAGATGTCTAAATGATGTGTCATGTTATGTTGAGTATCTTCTTTCAAAATAAATCCTGCCCCTCAAGGATATCTATATCCAAAGTAGCTATGCCGCAATGTAGACTATAATAGCCCTTCTGTGCTAAGAAGAACAGGGATAGAAATAGATACTGTATGACTAAATGCTGATTGACAGCTCCATCACAGGCATGGTACTTCTTTAGCTAAACTGCAATAAAGAGCCTTCATATCATACCATTCAATAGATAATAAAATAGCATAAACAGATATAACCTGGTGGAAAAATTTGTCTACTCAATTATAATGAACACAAATTAAACATTTGCTTTTCAAATATCTTAGATAAGGATTACAAAACTAATTGATTTACAAGATAAACTTCTCAGTTATCCTTCAGATATTCTTACTAATAGAAAATAACACTGTATCTGGGTACTCTTTAAATATATGAGGGCAAAATATTTTCTGAGAGTTATGAAATTTTTAAAATGCAAATATTGATTGAATGTCTCCAAGTTACAGATTGGAGACAGCTTAAAAGCTCCTACAAAAATGAAAATTCACTTTTAAACCTGTCAAAGTGTGCTGCATTGGTATCTTATTGGGGGAAAAAACATGAAGAATTCTTGTCATCAGAAGTTTTGTGAAAAATAAATAGGATGCTTTCAAAAGCAAAGACCTTTGCTACTCACCATTCTTGTGAATAATGCAGATACATGTTAAGTATTTGGAATCATGGGGTCCTCAAAATTTCTATCAGTTGAAAGATCTTACATCAAAATTGATAAAGTAAAAAATAACAATTTAAGTGTTGACCATACTTAGAAATTTTGCCATATATGGAACATATATATGAAGTAGTGTCCCTTTGTTGTCTTTCAGATTTTTTTTGGTTATTCCAAGTAACCACAGTTATAATATCATCATGAGTTACTATTGGGGAAATTATTATACAACCTGCATAATCTGTATAAAACATCTTCCATCCAAATTGATGAGAGATTTTATGTGAACAAGTGATTGTATTCATTTCTGATTTCATTTCACTCTGATAGCAATACTCTTCCATGATTGTTTTGTGTAATGGTGAATATATTTTTATGACAGAAGTTAGCAAGTTCTAAGGTTAAATTCATATCTGTTTTGATCCGTATGAGAAAATTGAATTGAGACACTCTCAATGATAGAGCAGAAGGGAATGTAATTAATGGCATCCACACAAAATCCTTGGGACATATAGAGTTTCTGAATCACTGAATTCAGCAGTGCCGTCAGTGTTTTGGCTGACAGCCTATAAACCCCTTTTAACCTGAGCCCAGCTTACTCAGCAAGCTATGGCAAATGACTGCTGAGCTGTTACTTACTTATTTCAAAATATACCTCCAGTTGAGAGAGGGACATGCTCTTTTACATATGGTATGGGATTGTGTTTGGGAACTCAATTTTCTGTTACGCGTTTTTTAAAGAAATGTACAGCAGTGGCAGTTGCAAAAAAAAAAAAAAAGAGAGAGAGAAACTTTGGAAAGGAAGAAGGGAGGATGAACTCAGAAACGGAGATGCAGTACTTGTTTTGGCCAGGCAAAGAGAAGTTGAGAAACACTCTATGTGTGGGCCAACAAAATCTATGATAAAGGACAAGGACTACAGAATACTCAGCTAAATTCCTTCCATCCAGCTCATTATGCCATCCCCACTCATAGCCAAACAGAGCAGCTTTATTCTACCCTCTCATAGATTTATATAGCTAAAGAAGCATTTGGTGAAAAAGAGAGGGATATAATGATAATACTGACCATTGTGCATGAGAAGGTATGTAAGAAGCTGGGCGGGAAAACTAACAAGGGTGATAAAGCCGTCTTCTAAAGAGTAATAATTACAAGCAAAATGACTGCTGTTTAAGAAATACATGTTCTTCCCAACCTAAAGGCTTAACTGAGTCAAGTACAGCTTTCAAGCAGCTTATATTTTCCAATCAATATTCATTCATTCTAAAAATGTTTATTAAGATGTGTTCAAGCCATTGGTGTAACACTGTGGATAAAGTGCTGAATAAAAAAAAGAGCTTATCCTCATGAAGTTTACACTCTAGTCAGGAGACATAAACTAAACAAGTTAATAAATAATATATTTCAAGTAGTGAAACATGTAGAATGATGGAGATAGGTGTTGAGAGATCGTGCTGGAAGAGATGGGCACTATTTCTTTGTGGGTAATCAGTGAAGGCTGATCTGAGGAAGTGGAATATAAACAGAAATGTAGAAATGTAAAAGAAGTTAGACAGAAAACCCTATAAATTGTAGGAAATTTTTTCTGAAAAGAGAATAAGAATATAAAGACCTGAAGTAGAAACAAATAAACTTAATTTCTAATATTTTTGCCATAATTCCCTCATATCATTTAATACTCAGTTCATATTCAAATTCCTGTTTCCAAAAATACTCTTTTTTTTTTTTCAGCTGTTTTGTTCAACATAGAAGTCAAAATCAACATTGTGTTTGGTTGTTTCTTTTTTTTTTTTTTTTTAATAGAGGCATGCTTTATTTATTTGTTTGCTGGTTTGTTTGTTTGTTTTGTTTATACAAGCACTGGGTACAGTCAGAAGTGCGGGAGGGTGAGAGAATTCACCAGAGCCAGAGCGGGGAGCAGAGCAGGCAGAAGGACCCAAGTACACTGCTGAGGGGAGCAGCGGGCGGCAGGAGAGGTCTGCGCGCCATGTGGGACCCTCCTCTGGTGGCCGGGGAGCAGCCGGGGATCGAACCGGCGCTGCAGAGGCCGCAGGCAGTTTCGCAACCCAGCGCTCAACCGCTGCGCCACCGGGGAGGCCCTGTTTGGTTGTTTCTTAATTGTCTTTAAATTAGTATAGGCACTGCTTCTCATCCCCTCCATTTTTTATTTTGTCTTGTTTTTTTTATTTTTTTTAAATTTTATATATTTTTACATCATTTTTTTTTCATTTTTGCATGCTACATGCAAAGGAATGAAGCTTGACTACTGCCTCACACCATGCACAAAAAACAACTCAAAATAGATTAAAGAAATAGACATGAGACCTGAAACCATAAAATATATAGAAGGAAATACAGGTGAAACACTACATGACATACACCTCAGTAATTTCTAGTATTAAGTGAGAAAATGTTACTGTTGCTAGAGTGAGTTAAGTGAAGAATGAATGGAAATCATGATAGAAAAGTAAGAATAAGTCAGGTCATGCAGGGTTTCATAGGCCATGATAATGGGCTTGACTTTTTTTTTTTTTTGACTTTTTTTTAAAAAGATTCATTTATTTATTTATATAAGCACTGGGTACAGTCAGAAGCACAGGAGGGTGAGAGGATTCACCAGAGCCAGAGCGGGGAACAGAGCAGGCAGATTGATGAAGTACACTGCTGAGGGGAGCAGCGGGCGGCAGGAGAGGTCTGCGCCATGTGGGACCCTCGCCTGGTGGCCGGAGATCGAACCAGCACTGCAGAGGCTGCGGGCAGCTTCGCAATCCATTGCTCAACTGCTGTGCCACCGGGGAGGCCCAATGGGCTTGACTTTTATGCTGAAGGCAATGAGGAACCATTAGAGTCTTCTCTATAGAAGAGAGATATAAATCTGGTTTAAATTTTTAAATAAGGATTCAGATATGAGCAGAGAAGAGATAGTGTTTGTTGAGGTGAGGAAAACTAGGAGAACAGGTTGCAGAAAGGGATAGATGAGGTGAAAAGACACTCTAATTTAGATTAAGTTTGTGATGTGTGTTGGGACAGGAAGGGAATGTTTAGTAGGTAAGTTGAATACAAAAGTCTAGTGCCCATGGGAGAAGACTGCGTTGTTGGAAAATCCTAAATATCATCAGCATTTAGATGAAGAGACTCGGAGAGCTTGCATAGAGAGTGATTATAGAAAGAAAAGAAAATTCCAAAAACTGAGCTAGGGACTCTAACATAAAGAAGAGACTGCAAAGGAAATAGAGCAGTCAGTAAGGAAGAAATTAAAAACACTGTGGGTTTGAATAAGCTAAATAAAGGGAATATGTCAGTAGGCAGTGAACAACTGCACATTCTGCAGAGATCAAATATGAGAGAAAGTCATTGGATTTAGCAAATGATAGATGTCAATGATATCCTTGACAAGGCGGTGGAAATGGGGATGACTGGAGAGGTTGAGGAGAGAATGGGAAATGAAGAGATGAAAGCAAGACATGTAATTGGAACCTCAGTTCATTAATAAAATTCAGAACTTGATCCAAATAATCTGCAATTCCTTCTACCTAAACATTTTTTCTTATTTTTTTATCATGAATTATAGCTCCAGTTATGTCTGCCATTTTGTTAAATCTTAAATTCCCAGTTCATTTTATTCCCTCCAACTGTGATTAAAAATGAAGAGAAAGTTATTGGATATTAGTGATTTCTCCTTAGCAATACTTTTTTTTTTCAATTTCATAGGTCAGGTAACCTCATTACCTATCAGATTATGCCAATATTTTTAGACTCTTATTTTGGATTTGTTGCCATTAACAGGGAAATATTTCATTTCCTAAAGCTCAATATTTTTCTTAATAAATTATTTTCAGAAAACTACTGCCTTATGTCACCTCTGCAGAAAAATGTAATAATTGGCAGCATTGCAAGAAACTTTAAAATATATCTAATACCTAATAGGGGTTAGTAATATGCTATTTATTTCTTATCCAACATGGGCAATGGTTTCACTAATAAGACATTTCAAATGTAATTTTCTAAAAGATACTCTGTCTGGGTAATACCACTCAAGCCTCTCCCAGGGTAAGAACAAAATAAAAAACTTCCTTCCATATTTGATGTTCATGTATGAAGTTTTAAGAACTTAACAACTCTGGTCATTCAAGCCATACTTGCACTGTCACTACTACTCTACTACTATTAACAACAGCAACAAGTAGATATGGTATTACTTCTCTCATCAGAACAGAAGTAAATGGATAAGCATTTACCCATGGCCCCAGATCTGTCCACATTAAACCATTGTTTCTATAAAATAGATTGAACCGTGCTGTTGGGAGAGGGCCTAATTGAAATTCAAATTGTTCAATGTTCAGTGGTTGTGTTCTGATTTATCAGAAGTTAACCCATTAAAGTGATTTTGGGAGCCATTGCCCAAATATGATGGTTTATTTGTAGTTTATAAACTGTCATTCTAAACAAACCAAGGTTTATTTTCAGGTCAATATCGGTATATGATTCTAATTATATTTGTTTAAGGTAATATTAAACCATATTACTCTTTGTACAACATTTTGTGATACTGTGTCTTATCAAACATTTTAATTGGTAATTTGTTTTGAAAATTTCCTGCAAGAAATTTTCTTTGCTTAAAGGAAATGGCATTTCTTGTCATTTCAGGTCATAGCAAGTAAGGAGAATATGTCCAAAAGGCATTGGGAAACTGCCTTATTATAATATACTATGTACTATATGGTTTATATATGATAGAAAATAATACATAGTTCATAAATATGTTGCATTAAGGACTTTCCTCTTAGAGCTCAGGTTTAACAAACTAGTATTTTCTAATTAGCCAGTGGGCTGGCAGTCACACCTCATCTGCTGTTCCCCTAACTCATAGCATACTATCTCTTCCAGCCCTGCTTCAGGCTCCTGCTGTTCTCTACTTAGCATCCACTTCCTTTCTGCCCTGCTCCCAACAGGTCTTTTTTGTAGCTGTCAACTCTGCTTCTTCTGTGACTCAGCCCTGAGTTTCATACACAAGTAAGTTGAAATCCGTTTCCAAGCCATTAACTCTGTATTTCCTCAGGCCAAGAGTCACAGCCCAACCTAAACTCTATGTATTTTTCCCAAGGTCTTGCTCCTTTCTTTTGTGGAGATTTTCAGGTCCTACTTCAGCCAATCACAATAAAATCTAAATAAGGGTTAAATCCTGACCCTTTTTGGATTTGAAAACTTTCCCCATTCTAGATGCACGCAGAGAAAGACTTAAAGCTACAAGGGCAGAATCTGATAGAACATCTCTTTCCCGGGTCATGCGCAAGGATAGATTAAAGCTAAACATGGCTCAGATCAATCAAAAGTTCAGACACTGAAAACTTCTCGTAGACTCTAGGAGACCGATGCAGCTTGCTATTAGGTTAAAATCTATAAGCTGAAAAAGCTACCATTAAACTATTTTAAAATGATATCCCTCATACTGAAGTGACCACAGATAATGATAGGATAATGTGATTGCTTTCAAATATATTGGCTAGGTTCTTATTTAGTAATGAGAACACAGCAGAAAAAAAAAATATATTGCTATTCAATTTTGTTTTCAATACCAAATAATATACATGAAGCTTAAATCTGTTCATATGCACACATGATACGCATCATTTTACTTTTTCATTCTTCTTGCCTACCTTTTAGTATTTAGTCAGATGGTGATATGACATCAAAAAAAGATTTGGCACATGTTAGAAATGGATTGCTATGTGGCTGCTGAAATTGCCCATCTCTCTCCTTAGCATCTTAAAAACAGGTGTCATTTCTGCTAGTCATACTTCTATCTTATACACAACAAAATTAAGATCTAATTAGAAGAAAATATTACCCAAAGTCATAGGAAACTTTATCATCAATTTCCTTCTGATGCCTTTTTAAAATAAATTTCATACTGCATCATTTCATACTTTCATTTTTAACTAAAAATAATCATCCCAGAAAACATACATAGCTTTTCCATGATGGTCTGCATTATTTTTTACCCAGGGATTTCTTTTTTTCTTAAAAGAAAAAAATGCAGGCTTAACAAACTGTTTGGCTGCTCCCTCAAAGAGTATGTTTATACCAGTGGGATCGAGTCCTCCTCACTTGCTGCTAACTATGTTGTAGCAGATTGGGTCCAGATTCTGACTTAAATGTCTTGTGTAGGAAAACTCAGAAGGTAAATCACCAGTGGGACTTCATATACTGAAAGTTGCTGCCTAACTGACAGTAAATAAAGCTGCAAAGGTAGAGCCTGAGGAATATGGATTTTAAAAATGTCTTGAACATGAGCATAAATTATGAACAAAGATTAAGTGCCACATGCTTGCATATCTTTCTGAAGAATATGATATATAACTTATGATTTTAAAGTGTCTTTTTTTAATTGCTCTTCAGTCAGCAGTACTCAACAATGTTGCTTGATAATTGATGTAACTTGCTCATTCCCCAAGAAGTGGCTAAAATCTAACTTTGGGTCTCTCTTTGACCTACCCCTACAGTACCTAGAAATTTTGCCAAATAGGCACTGACTAACTGGGACAAAGAATATACCATTTTGAGTTATATACCAATCCTGTAGGTACCCTCCTGGCTTTGACAGATAGAATCATTTAGGTGTTGATTGTGTTTGATACCATATGAATAAGATTGTTGTGTATTCATCGGCCTGCTTACCTCAGGAGCTTATAAAGAATATCACTTTCACTTCGTGATGATTTTCTTTGTTTGATTTTTCCCAGCACCTACAAAGAACAGATCATTCAGTGATCCCACCAAGCCCATTTATTTACACACTACGCACACACTACTTCCCATAATGAAGTACATGTTTAAATTATCGAGCTTTCTTTTTTTATTTTGGAGTCTAAGGTGTCATTGTTTTTGCAGTAAAATTGCTTCCTTTGCTCGTTTGAACTTGCCTTTTAGAATTAATTCCAGTATTTTAAAGGCAGAACTAGAAACAAAATGATAGAAATGATAGCTACTGATGACATTATTATTTTTTAGTGTAAGAAAAAAAGAACTTAAGAAAAACAAGCCATATTTGTATTGATAGAGTATTCTTGTGGTTATCTGTCAAATAAATGGATCTTAGTGAATATATCTACTAATCATTTTCTCTTTTATCATGTATAGAAAACCTGCACTTCACCAAATTACCTCTGCCAGTTTCCTATACATACAGTAAACGGATTCAGAAATTAACTCAGTAGAGCTCTTTGTTAAAATTTGTCATTTATCTATTAAAATTCTTCAGCTTTTGTCAGACAATGTACTTATCTCTGTAATAAGAGTCCCTGAAGATATGTGTGTGATTTGTCAAAAGAGAGACAAAAAGTGTATAAAACTCTAAAATGTCAGCAATCAGGAGATTTAACAGACTTTAGTAAATTTACATAGAATGAATAGAAATCTTTGATATTAATAAACTTAGCTCGGGGGAGTACAATAGAGGGGGCAAAGAATGATAATTTGAATACAATTTCAACATCAGTTCTTGCAAAATTAAAAATTATTATGAATAAATGTGTGGTAAAGTTTAAATAACATAAATGTAATTGTTTATTACCACTCCAAAGTTTCAAAATGAGAATTTTTTAAAGTAAACCAGTAAATTATGTAATTTTTCAGTCAGTTTATTTTCTCTAACACAATGAATAATGTTAAATGAGGCAAAGTATTTATTATATATTTCAAGACTGCCTGGCAGAGAAGTAGATAGGAAACAAGTAAGTTGGCTGAATCCAAAAATATGTTGTGTTAGTGTACTGGGGCTGCCATCACAAAATACTATGGATTGAGTGTCTTAAGCCACAGAAATTTATTTTCTCACCACTCCAGAAGCTAAAAGTCCAAATCATTGTTTGATTTCTTCGGAAGTCTTTCTTTGACTTAGAGATGGCAATCCTTGTGAACTTACAAGGTCTTTCCTCTATGTGTGTACATCCCTGGTGTGTTCGGATTCTTTCTCATTAGGATACTGGTCACATAGGATTAAGCCCATCTGAATGAGTTCATTTTCATTTAATTGCCTCTTTAAAGACCTTGTCTCCAAATATAATATGTATAAGGATTTGAGTGGGGGGACACAACTTAGTCCATAACTTATGTGGTATGGAATTAGAATGCACGCTTAGGGCTTTCAGGTGCTAGGATCTTGGCAATACCCTGCAGCAATCTGAAAAGGGACTCTCCTGCTTATACACAGACAGGACCAGAAGTCCTATTCATGGATCACAGTAAAAGAGAAGTTCAACTGGAAGTCTCCAAAACCTACAAATGTTTTGATCACATCTCTTCCTTCCCCGCCCAGAAAATATTGCAGAGCAAGAGAGGAGTGGGTAGACAGAAGTTAGGCTTACTTTTTCATAACTTTAATTGAATTCCTGCATTTCCCTTTGGCTAGTCATGGGTCTCAGAGCACGAAATTCTCTACATCCTTCAGGTCTTTTCCTGACCCTTCTTTCCAAGATGCTCTGCTTTTATCTGACCTGCCAGACTACCAGCCAGTGTTTTGCTGTGCAAAATGGGCATGTTGGTGTGTCCATGAGGTAGGAATGATTCTGTAGAATTCAGGATGGCAAGAAGAAACTTTTCCTCTTCCATTTCTTTTTTTTTTTTAAAGATTTATTTATTTATATATACATGCACTGGGTACAGTCAGAAGCGCGGGAGGGTAAGAGAATTCACCAGAGACAGAGCAGGGAGCAGAACAGGCAGACTGACGAAGTACACTGCTGAGGGGAGCAGCGGGTGGGACCCTCCTCCGGAGGCCAGGTAGCAGCTGGGGATCGAACCAGCGCTGCAGAGGCTGCGGGCAGCTTCACAGCCCACCACTCAACCGCTGCGCCACCGGGGAGGCCCTCCTCTTTTGTTTCTTAATTGCTACCTTAAACTTGTATCAGATGCATTAGTTAATAAACAGAAAATGCTAACATATTTTCCTTTAGAACTGAATTTCTTACTGGGGAAGTTTATGGAACAGGAAGTGAAAGGAATGAGTAATATTGGCAAAACATTTTGGCATTCACAATTTTACATTGGCACCATTACTCTTATAATTTTTATATTGAAATTAACTTTTCCACCATAAAGTCTTCTCCTCTTATAAAGAGTTGCTATTCAGAAGAGATTGAGCAACAGGGATAGCTACAGTAAACACACAGAGTTTACTTGTGCCAGTAACTGGACTAAAGATTTTACAAATACTACACCTTTGTTCAAACATCACCCTTGTCAGGTGATAACAGTACTATGTTCAATTTATAGATGAGTAAACTGAGTCACAGAAGGTTAATTACCCAGAGACAATAGTAAGCTGCAGAGCCAAGAATTACACCCAGGCAGTCTCACTCCAGAATCCAGACTTCTAGCCATTATTTTATGTATCTGTAATTAAAAAACTTATATTCCAATAACCGGTATTCATGAAATAAATGATAATTCTAGATTATAAAACAGATTTTATGTACCATTAACAGAAAGGAATACATATTTTTTTTCTGAAAGAAAAAATCCTTAACTGAAAAACTAGGAACATATGGTAAGGAAATATATGCCTTTCTACTTAAACTACCCTCTTGGTACTATTTACTAATGTCCTGTTTGGATTTTTCCTGACAATTTTTGCATATCTTATTTGTCCTAATATATTTTGGCTTCTTATAAAGCAATCAGAACATAAACTATCCCGGCCTAGATATTGAAAATTTAGGATTTTTAAATTATAAGGCTAATTTCCATAATAGATTCAAAAGATGTTTTAAATAAAATTTCTGTCTTCTCAAAATTATGCAATTCACCAAAGCATTTTTATGTGTGTTCTTAAAATGTTAACTCTGTGATTGTTCGAGTTCTGCCTTTCTTAACCAGTATAGCTAATATGCAAATAGATATGACATAAACGTTGACCTTATTCTTTACTCCAAGAGGCTACATTGATGAATAAGTAGCCAATAATGAAATTGACATATAATTCACTCTTTCTTTACTGAGTTTGACCTATGTATGTAAGAATATTCCAGTACTCCCTGCATTCCTTTACATTTCCCAGCTTGTGCACTACCAGCAAGAATGTCGCTTCTGGTTCTAGGCATACATGAACAGGTACATTCCTCTGTTCTTCTCTACTTCTGCTGTGACCAGAGGTCACTAAAAGATAGCAGTGCCTTGTATGCTAACCCCTGTTGAACATGCGAGATTTGATATATTGAGTAAACCACTGAGATCTGGGGATAGGTTTGTTATCACAACATAAATTAGCAATACCTAATGAAAATGAAGATTACTTCACTTGGACAAATGTGACAGGTCTGGAGGGATAGGGTGAAGATTTGCTATACCCTTGGGTAGGCAAATTCAGTGGATTTTCTCTACACATTTTCAACATCTAAAGTAATATCTCTTAAAAAATGAAAAAACTGGGGGGCGGAGCAACATGGCGGCGAGGAGACGCTGCGAGTAAGATCTCCCATTAAAAAAAGTTAATAGGGAGGAAAAGCGGCAGGTCCCAGTGAGAACTGGGACACGGAAGATAAACGGACGACTCCAGCAAACTGCCCGAAGAAGAAAGTTGCCATAAAAGAGGACCAGAAGGGAGGGAAGCGCAGAACCCTGCTCCCCTCCCCCGCCCACAAAGTCGGCACTCTCCGACCGACCGGCAGAAAGGAGGGAAACAACAAACCAAAACGGCCAACAAGAAAAACGGACGCAGCAAGTGGGACTGTGAGTGGAAAGGAACTATTGCAGCCACCACACCCCGTGAACGGGAGAGGCGAACCCTGCAGGATCCGCTGCGGAGGTGAGCTCCAGGCGCCATTAAAGAGAGCCACGCCCCCCAGGAGGAGACCAGCACCAGCACACAGCCCTGGCCGCCCAGTAAGGTTGCGTGCGGAAAGCGGCGCGGATCCGGACCGGATCGCAGCTGCCCAGGTCCCCGCGCCTGCGACCTAGGCTTGCGGGGAGACGGCGGAGGCCCTCCCTGAGTGAGCAGGAACAAGGCGCCCAGGCAGGGGAGCGGGATTCAAAAGGCGCCATTCCCGCGCCACTGATCTGGGCTACAGCCTGCGTCCTGGAACTGAGGGCTTTGGAACTGAGACCCGGGGCACGAAATTAGGGGGAGACTGCGGAGGCCCTCCCTGAGTGAGCAGGAACAAGGCGCCCAGGCAAGGGAGCTGGATTCAAAAGGCGCCATTCCCGCGCCACTGATCTGGGCTACAGCCCGCATCCTGGAACTGAGGGCTTTGGAACTGAGACCCGGGCACGAAATTAGGGGGAGACTGCGGAGGCCCTCCCTGAGTGAGCAGGAACAAGGCGCCCAGGCAGGGGAGCGGGATTCAAAAGGCGCCATTCCCGCGCCACTGATCTGGGCTACAGCCCGCGTCCTGGAACTGAGGGCTTTGGAACTGAGACCCGGGGCACGAAATTAGGGGGAGACTGCGGAGGCCCTCCCTGAGTGAGCAGGAACAAGGCGCCCAGGCAAGGGAGCTGGATTCAAAAGGCGCCATTCCCGCGCCACTGATCTGGGCTACAGCCTGCGTCCTGGAACTGAGGGCTTTGGAACTGAGACCCGGGGCACGAAATTAGGGGAAGACTGCGGAGGCCCTCCCTGAGTGAGCAGGAACAAGGCGCCCAGGCAAGGGAGCTGGACTCAAAAGGCGCCATTCCCGCGCCACTGATCTGGGCTACAGCCCGCATCCTGGAACTGAGGGCTTTGGAACTGAGACCCGGGCACGAAATTAGGGGGAGACGGCGGAGGCCCATCCTGAGTGAGCAGGAACAAGGCGCCCAGGCAGGGGAGCAGGATTCAAAAGGCGCCATTCCCGCCCCACTGATCTGGGCTACAGCCCGCGTCCTGGAACTGAGGGCTTT